>NC_090259.1:25045272-25197772 GCF_037325665.1 Littorina saxatilis
AACAAAAAAACAAAAAACTAAATTGGCCAAGGTTTGCTACCCGTCGCCAAGGTAAGTGATTCCGGACAAATGATAGGAACACCGCGAATGTGGACAGTGTCAGTGTGTGCGCGTGTGTGTGACCAAAAACGTAACAACTGGATGAAACATCTGTGTGCTCACTCTCACTCAAACTCAACAATCATCACTCAACATGAGACACACATGAACATGTACCTGAATATGTCACTTTATTGTCTAAACGTGAAGCAGCATGAAAGTTGCGAAAGAAACAAATTGAAACACCATAAAATGTACAAGACTTAAAAAAAAAAAATAAAAAAAAAATAAAAAAATCGATCAATTTTCTTAATACGAATTTTGGTTAAGACGAACTTTTTTTCCGATCCCCAGTGATTCGTCTTAAGCGTGTTCGACTGTACACACGAAACATCAAAGTCTCACCAACAAAACACAAAAAAATGGGTAAACTCAAACAATAAGGTCGAAGACACCGAGGGGGGATACGCTATGCACCAGCCAACGCAAGACCAGCGTGCTCGTGTCGCTCCGGCTCAACTGATGTGATCGGTACTGGCGCTTGCAAATACCTGCTCGCCTTTCACCACGTTTGAATGGATGGAATTGTTTTGTTCTTTGGTAACTTATTTTTGTGGGTGAGTGAATTTGTTTGTGGGCTAGTCAATTTTGAAATTCACTAGCCAACAAGGCGAGTGAAAATGTTGGAACTTGCTCATGCCTGTAATGCAAGAGCGCTCACAAAGAATTCCATTCGCAACAGTTACCCTTTTTAAGTATTTTGCACATGTCAAAACAGCCAGGGATACACACATCATAAAACTGTTAGTCTTTTACACATATATTTACACATTTGGCAGGATGCACTCTTCTTCTTCTGCGTTCGTGGGCTGAAACTCCCACGTACACTCGTGTTTTTTTGCACGAGTGGAATTTTACGTGTATGACCGTTTTTTACCCCGCCATTTAGGCAGCCATACGCCGTTTTCGGAGGAAGCATGCTGGGTATTTTCGTGTTTCTATAACCCACCGAACTCTGACATGGATTACAGGATCTTTTTCGTGCGCACTTGGTCTTGTGCTTGCGTGTACACACGGGGGTGTTCGGACACCGAGGAGAGTCTGCACACAAAGTTGACTCTGAGAAATAAATCTCTCGCCGAACGTGGGGACGAACTCACGCTGACAGCGGCCAACTGGATACAAATCCAGCGCGCTACCGACTGAGCTACATCCCCGCCTACGATGCACTCTAAATGTGACGCTTAAAACGGATTAATTTTTGTGCGCCAAAATAGCTTGCAAAATAGAAAATTGGCTATATGTATTAGACAGCGAAAGCTACAATCATTACATGTTAGCAGTGTTGACCCTGTCTTTTCATGCTCTTTCCCTGTGTGTGTGTGTGTGTGTGTGTGTGTGTGTGTGTGTGTGTGTGTGTGTGTGTGTGTGTAAATCTGATTATGGCTGTTTCAAGTCAGAAAAGTATACCTATTCCACTAAGTTTAGTTTGATTTTTATTTTAGACAAGGACAAATAATGAAACATCTTTAGGGGAACATTAAAATCGAAAACTAGCACCGATGGCCTCGCAATAGCACGCTGGCAGAACACATTTGCACGTTTGCTACTTATTCAAGGGAGATAACAATTTTCAGACCAGTCGCAGTTTTTGTTTGTAAGGTAGGTAACTTTGCAGTTGTCTGCCCTTCCAGAGTATAGCAGGATTCCATAAGAGGCTAAAATTAACTGTATGTACATATCGCAGCTTCCGTTGCTATCAAAGACTTTGTGGTTAGACATACTCTCGAGTGTTTGCACTGCACTTCAGCCACAAAAACTTCCGAAAAGCAAAAAAGTGAGCCAGTTTTCATTGAAATAAATAATTCTTCCCATTTTTGCGATTAAATCGTTTTGAATCGGGCTCGAACTTCTCCCGATTGACATCAAGATCATACTTTTAGGGATCACTTCAAAAGTATGTTCTGCCGAGACGTCAGGTAAAACTGACAGGATCGTAACCCGCGAGGACGAGATGCAGCCTCCCCTTCTGAGCGCGAAGCGGGCACGGCTTACTGCTGGCTCTAGCGGTTGGCTTGTGCCATTGATGAACGTTCCTCTCCTCCCTTTGTGGGGAGTTGGAGGAAGGGGTGGCATTCTGAGCGGTTACGGTTCAAACCATATTTTTTTAAACAAATGGCAATTCCCCTCTCACCTCTTAACCCCACCCCCTTTCCGCTACCGATATCCCTTTTCACCGAACGCACGAGGCCGCGTCATTTTCCACATAAGTTTTGTTGGAGAGCCCACTCCCACGAACTAACAAATATCTCAAAATTCGCTTTCAGCACCTTCACCTCCCGTGCTATGAATGTTCTTGTGCATTTTTTTCAATTTTTTATCCATATTATAGGAGGGACCAGAAGAGTGTTATTGCAGCACATACATTTTGTTTAAAACAGAAAATAATGTGTTGGGATGAAAAGTAGTGTGACCTTTAGGAAATTGTGTGAAGTTCTTCCTTTTACTTCAGGTGCATTCATACAATGTATTGTTTTCAGCTGAACGAAATCTTAGCATCTACACTGTTATAAATGTACCTCTAAAACATTAAAGGCTGAGGCATGCTCAGTAACACATCTTATTACCAATTCAGTGCCCCATATGGCTTTTTGACCAATCAGGACGGATTCTAGGTGACCCTCTAAATGTTAAGGTAGGGACCCTTTTTGTTTATCACGCTAAAAATTAACAAGACAAAGTAAAAATGTAATTCAACAATATCAGCGTGATTTATTCTAAAGAATGACACTTCAAATGCTGTCAGGCAATACTCTCTTTATCTAAAAAAAAATACCGAAAAGCGAGTTTTGTCGGTGGGTGCGTTACGGAACAGCAAGGCACCGCCCATCGTCTGAGTGTGCAATGCCGACCGCTCACTTGAAATCTAAATGATCAAAGTTCGGAAAAATCAAATGAAATTGCGCCACTCGCTTCACATCAAATGTATCTTTACGTCATTTCCCATCCGTCTGGAGTCGGTTCTAAATCTGTCGCTCTCTGTTCAACGAGAAAAAGCGAAGCAACCGAAACGCATGTTCAACATGGTTTATCTTGTGAGATTGTTGTGTGTCAAAGGCATTTGACCTGTGAATATTCATCACGTGAGGTGTGTTACTCTGATTGGCTGACTCAGGTCACGAGAATTCTTTGACCGACAGGCATAATCAGGTAGAAGCGCTCAAGTTTCCATAGCGGCTGTTCTGTCTAATTCGCGGGGTTGCTTCGAAATTTCTTTTGGTCGAATTAAACGGTAATAAAACCGTTATTTCTAATATGCTGACTGTTAGCAAATGATAACAGACATGTCTCACAAACGATATCAGCATTCGCCTAAAAGGCTCATGCTTGATATCTTTTTTCTCGACATGTCTTGTTATCATTTGCTAACAGTCAGCATATTAGAAATAACTCATAATAACATTATACCTTCCCAGTTTGATATCATAGTTGTGTTGATGTGTTTTGCAGATGTGTGGCTCTCTCCCAGCCCAACATAAATGGGTTGACGGTGGTTGGCTGCATGTTGTGTCTCTCCTGCATTTTCCTCATCGGTCTGGACGGAAAGTTTGTCACACCTACTGTCTATCCCTTCGTCTGCCAGGTAATATGTGTGTGAGTGTGTAAGAGAGAGAAAGAGAAGAGAATTATAAAGTACAGAGCTTGAGCTACAGATGGATAGAATCTCATTTTCTCTGCTCTTTTTCTCTATCTCCAAGTGTTAGTGTCTATGTATTCATGCATACATGTATGTGTGTGTGTGTTTTACTGTTACATTTTCAGGATATTTTGGTCTTTTGTCTGGAATTTTTGATCATAATTGTCTTGATTGATAATACTTTATGTATTTTCTTTCTGGTTTTCATTTTATTGCAAGTGTGTGTTAAAGAGCTGTCTGTGATCCTCATCTCTTAATTTTTTTTTTTCTTTTGTTGACAGGCCACTGAAAAAATGTCTTTGAACTGCTTCTTATTATTCAATCTTATAAAAAATAAGTTCAGCATTCCTGGTTTATGAAGAGTATTATCTGTTCATAATGTAAAGGTGCGAGCATGGGTGCTGTCGGTGGGGTTCACACTGAGTTACGGCAGCATGTTCTCCAAGATCTGGACAGTGCATCAGATGACCACTGCCAGAAAGAAGGATCACAAGGTGTGATAGGACTGCTTAATAATAATAATAAATAACTTTTCCATAGCGGAAGTCCCAATTCACAGCTCCAAGCGCTTTACAATTCCAATAAACACCTCACACACACACGGCACACACACACACACACACACACACAATATACAAATCATGACACTGTGTGGTGTGTGTGTGTGTGTGTGCTCTCACTCAATAGGAAATACAGTAACTCTTTTTTTATGGATTGTGAAAGAGTGAACACTGTGTGAGTGTATGGGTCATGAAACATGGTCTACATTGAAAAGTGGGCATTTTATGTTCCTGCATTCTAATGAAACTTTGTTAGAAATATTTTATTCTTGTGCAAGATGGCATAATGCGGATGTGGAAATACATTTTAGAACATGCTATACTAAACCACCATTTGCTTTGCTAAAAATTCCAAAACAATTCTAAATTGCTTTGCTTGAGGCTTCACAAGAAACCGCCACGGTTGGCCTAGTGGTAAGGCGTCCGCCCCGTGATCGGGAGGTCGTGGGTTCGAACCCCGGCCGGGTCATACCTAAGACTTTAATTTTGGCAATCTAGTGGCTGCTCCGCCAGGCGTCTGGCATTATGGGGTTAGTGCTAGGACTGGTTGGTCTGGTGTCAGAATAATGTGACTGGGTGAGACATGAAGCCTGTGCTGCGACTTCTGTCTTGTGTGTGGCGCACGTTAAATGTCAAAGCAGCACCGCCCTGATATGGCCCTTCGTGGTCGGCTGGGCGTTAAGCAAACAAACAAACAAACAAACAAACAAACAAACAAACAAACAAAGGCGTCACAAGGGTTGGCAGGTTTGATACGGCACTATACCCAATGTTTAAAAAAAAACTCTGCATACGTGTATTCATTTTTAAGACCTTAATTTTTAAGATTGTTGGTTCTTAACCTTTGTAATTTAATTTACCCCCATTTTAAGACTCCCTCCTTTTTAAGACCTGATTTTCTCAGACTTTGGGAGGTCTTAAAAGGGGGGTTCCACTGTAGTGAAAAACTGGTTTCAAGCCAGCGCCGCTACCGACTGAGCAATCTCCCCTATCTCTTATTGCAGGGTGTTCAGATCTGGGAGCTGTACACTGTGCTGGGGGTGCTGTTGCTGTTGGACGTGGCTGTGCTGGTGGCCTGGCAGATCCTGGACCCACTGAAGCGCGACCTGGAGACCTTCGCCATGGAAGAGCCCACGGATACGGATGAGGACATTCAGCTCAGACCACAGCTGGAGCACTGCATCTCCGACAACCTGTCTGTGTGGCTGGGTGAGTGGGTTTATATATTTGCTTAAATTGGTTGAAAAAAAAGTTTGACATAGGTGTTGTTGGGGATAAGAATGACAGCTTTTGACGGTGAGGGAGGGGTGAGGGGGGGGGGGGATGCTTGTGTGTGTGTGTGTAAGAGATTGTGTGTGTGTTAGAGAGAGAGAGAGAGTGTGTGAGTGCATGTGTGAGAGTGTGTGTGTGTGTGTGTGTGTGTGTGTGTGTGTGTGTGTGTGTGTGTGTGAGAGAGAGAGAGAGAGTGTGTATGTGTGTGTGTGCTTGTGAGAAAGAGTACATGTTTGCATGTGTGTGAGAGAGTTTTAAAGTGAAAGAGGGGGAGTTTGTATGTGCATGTTCATCGAGTAGAGAAAGAGACAGTGTGAGCCTCCTTGTGCGAGTGCATCCGCGTGTGCAGTAACGCGTTTGTAATTGTAGAGCTAAACAGAATCAGTTGTTCTTTTATTTGTATAATAATTCACCTTTGATTTGTTTGTTTGTTGATAGAAACTGCGGCATTAATTCAGGGACCCGTTAGCAGAGGCTGCAGTACCTGTGGATAAAACAGGAGCATGATTAGATTCGTTCTTCATATGTGCAGGTGTGCTGTTTGGTTACAAAGGAATCCTTCTGATCTTTGGTATCTTCTTGGCCTATGAGACCCGCAGTGTTAAGCTGAAACAAGTCAATGACTCCAGATTTGTGGGCATGAGCATCTACAATGTGGTGGTAAGTGTGTGGGTGGGATTCTTCCGGTATATGCCGGAAATCCGGATTCGATTATGGCCATTTTTGTTTGTTTGTTTGTTTGCTTAACGCCCAGCCGACCACGAAGGGCCATATCAGGGCGGTGCTGCTTTGACATAATTATAACGTGCCCCACACACAAGACAGCAGTCGCAGCACAGGCTTCATGTCTCACCCAGTCACATTTTTCTGACACCGGACCAACCAGTCCTAGCACTAACCCCATAATGCCAGACGCCAGGCGGAGCAGCCACTAGATTGCCAATTTTGAAGTCTTAGGTATGACCCGGCCGGGGTTCGAACCCACGACCTCCCGATCACGGGGCGGACGCCTTACCACTAGGATTATGGCCATTTTGTTGTTGTTGTTGTTGTTGTTGTTGAGGTTCAGGTTCAGGATTCATGAAATTTTTCAGTCCCACCCATGTAAGTGAACAAGGTTGCATTGTTTCTGCAGTAGCTTCCTTGCCTGCGAGTGTGCCTACAAATTATTTTCTAGAAATCTTGGCCCAAGTTTCTTCTTCTTCTTTGTTCATGGGCTGAAGCTCCCACATTCACTCGTGTTTTTGCACGAGTCGGTGTTTACGTGTATGACCGTTCTTACCCCGCCATTCAGGCAGCCATTTGCCGCTTTCGGGGGAGCTTATGTTTCAAAATAAAATGTCTTTTGTAACGTTGATCTTTTGGTGTTAGTGATCAAAGCATGGACCATTTTCTGAGCATTGCTTTCCAAACATTCTGTTTTTAATGAGAAAAAGAATGGGAAGTAAGTTGAATGTCTGTGAACACGATTCCTGTGAACTGGATGCTGTGTTCAGGTTTTGAGCACAGTTACTTCCCTTGGCAAAACATTTTTGAATGACGGAAATACCAACTGTAGGCCTTGTTTTTACTTGCTAGTGCTGATGTTTTCCACAGAACTTTCAACACCAAGATGTGCTTTGTGGGTTTATTTATTATACATGTATATTAGGTGCATATTTCACTTTGAGACATTCTATTGTTTTCACATTTTTTACATAATAACAGTAATTTATGTCTTCTGATTTTATTCACTATCAATTGTTTTTAGTAGAATTTGACTTTGGAGTGTGATTTAAACTCATGCCACTTTCAACCCCTGACCCAGTTTATAAACTCAAATAGAAATATTCTGCCAAATACCTCAAAGGAAAAATTAAGCTATCTTTTAAGTTTTAATAAAGACCTTGGGTGGCAAGGTCCCAAACTTATCGCTGGACTTATGCACACGCACCCACTTGGTCCCTGGATATGAAGAGACGTTGCTGCGGCTGACACCATTGCTTCTCATACAGCTACTATATATTTTTATCAGAACTTTTAAAAATACCATTTTATATCCAAGTATCTCTTAACACCATTTTTAATTAGATGAGCGAGAGTGTGCGGGGGGCGGGAGGGTGGTGAACCACTGTACATAAAGGGAAAGTTTGTGTGCGTGCCTGTGTGTGTTCTTAATCTAAGACAAATGTCGCCAATGTTTTTACAGAGTGACGTTAAATAAACGATTTTATCATCATGTAGGAATGAATATTATAGAGTGACGTTAAATGAACGATTTTGTCATCAATGAAAATCTTTGCCCTGAAATTATTATAGACAAAATTGAAAAGGCACTGTTACCACAAGAATATATTTTGCATTTAAATCTGTGTGTAATTTTTGCGAACTTGTTGTTGACTATATTTTGGAGTGCTCATTTCCGTGTATTTCTGAGATTTCTGTTACCATGCACATGAAATTTTTCTGCAGGTTCTGTGCGTGATCACAGCCCCTATCAGTCTGATCATTGGGAACCAACAGGACGCTACCTTCGCTTTCGTCTCCCTGGCCATCGTTCTCTGCAGTTTCCTCTCCATGGGACTTATCTTTGTGCCGAAGGTTTGTCATAGTGTACCTTGTTCCATATCTACCAATACAGGCAAATCCAGCTAACTCACAAACGGTTAAGTCAAAAATTCGCTTAGCACACAAAGAAATTCTGGTCCGGAATTATCCCTCTTTATCTATGTGTACAAATGAGCTCGAAATGGGATTTCTCTTACGTAAGTCGAAAGACGGATAGCACACAACAGAAAGTCAGTCCCAAAGACAAAGTTTACTCTATATTTACTACAGCAACTCGAAACTTGGCGTCAAACACTAGCGCATTGTGTAACCTTATTGCCTTCTTCTCTACACGGACGCCACACCGACTGGTCAGTCGGCACGCAATAAAGTATGAACTGAAGTTAGGAGGGGGCGAGGAGTAAGGAGAATTATCCAACTCCAAGAAAACATTCTGAAAAAGGTGGGGAAGTGGTGACAAGGCAGTGAACGCACTCACCATGCACTGACATCATACGAAAGCAGCCACACAAACACAGCGCAGAGGCAGAGGCAGGTGTGCAGATGCTTTGTGAGAATAAGCGTTGAAAACCAGTTTGAATAAAAAAAAACAGCAGATAGAGCCGCATGTCATAATCATTCTTCTTGTCTGGCTTTATTGACTGCATGCCGATCTTGTGGCAGTGACTTTTCACTCTTCAGTCGGACTGTACACAAACCGCTCTCACTCTCCCTCACTGACTACCCTAAGCCCTGACAACTGATCCTTGGAAATTGTTTGGAAGAGTACACCTCTCTATTTCTCTCCAATGCTCTTCCTGCTGACTTCAGTGACACCGGACACCCCACTGAGTTTAGCCAGCTACCCCCCCCCCCCCCTCTCTCTCTCCCCCCAGCCATGTACTGTTTGGTGCTGTGGCCAGAGAGGTGTCACCGGCTAATTGAGGCCAGCTGCACTGTTCACTCAGAGCAAAACTAGTTGACTGTGTCTAACTTTTGACAAAGCAACACAACTGAAGGGTTCACAGATTAGATAACCGACTCACTGGTCAAGGCTGCAGGGAAACAAGAGTATCTTGTCAATGAAAGAGGTTACACACAGATACACGATGCTGAGAACGGTGGCCGATTTTTCACTCTCTTTCTCGGAGGGCCTTCATCATTGCAGGGACTGCTGTAAAGAAATGCTTCCTCAGAAACTAACTCTTTTTGCATTGAAACATGCACCAGAACTGGTGGACACCATCGACAATGTCAAACATGAAACCGAAGCAGTTTGCTTGAGGAAACGGTCGTCAGCAACTCAAACTTCTCTGTTTTCTTTTTTTAAGAAAATCTGAGGTGACTTTCTTTGTGGCCCCGCCCCCTCCCTCTGTAAGGACCCCCCTCCATAAGGACCGATTTTTGTCAACATTTTCAAGGTCGCTAGAGAGGGGTTCCACTGTACTATGACCAAGTCGAAATTTCGGATAGGACACAATAACAATTCGGTCCCTTCAATTTCGTCTTATCCGGATTTGCCTGTAGCTCCTCCTCCCTCCTCAGCATTGTGCCCACTCAAGTCTCTGCGACAGAGTTATTATGGTGTGTACCTTTTGTGAACTGTGTTCTTGTTGTCTGTGGTGAAAAATCAATCTAATTGTGAATTCTAGTTTAGTCAGTCGAATGGGAAGTCAGGGGGGGGAGGGGGTGAAAATACCTTCCCCTCATAATTCCCTTGTCCACCTTAATTACAAAATTCCTTCTCTACCTTACGTTCTGTGTCTGATTAGTTTTGAAGCTATGCTTTTGTTGTTTAGTTGGGTGGTTCCGTTTTAATAAAAAATTGTGCAGAAATTTTCTGTTTGATAGTCGCTTGTTCATTTCAATGCTTGTTATTCTCTCAGGTGCCAGGAGAATAGTTCCGAATAACTCTCACTTACTCTATTACACATGTCGTATGCATTTACAGCGCTTATTTCCCTTTGTTTATCAGAAAAAACAACTCGTTCAGTCATGTAGTCACCTAGCATTTTCTCTTATTTTCTTTGACCAGATGATGGAGCTGGCCAAACACCCGCAGCGTGATAATCAGGAGATCCGTGGACTGACCGACTCCCTGGTCAGCCGTGAGGAAGAGGAGAGACACCAGCGAATGGTCAATGAAAATGAGCAACTCAAGCGACAGATTGCTGATGTAAGTACCATGTATTTTCTGTACAGTGAAACCCCCTTTTAAGACCCCCCAATTTTAAACTTCCTCTATTTTATATTAAGACCTTGCTTTTCAGATTTTCTGTTCATAAGCTCTGTAAATTTACCTCCATTTTAAGACCTGATTTTTTTTCAGATTTGTTGAAGGTCTTCTTAACCTTTACACTGGTGCAATTCTGTAACACATGTTACATAGCCACTGGTGAATTAACAGAGAGAAAAATAAAGAAAAACGGTCATATAGGTTTTCGCATCCATGGGAGGTAATCGGAACCGACCAAACAGACTGAGCCAGTAGCGCGACATATGTCGTGACAACCAGGTGACAGTGTACGTCCAGCCTAAGGGTTAAAAAGGGGGTTCCACTGTAATGGGTCCGTTTGGATGTGGTGGAGAGTGAAAAGAAAGTGGTGAAATGCTGTCTTGCACGCACTGTTTTATTAGTGAGAATGATACATGGAGTATTGTTACAGTCATGTGTGTGTTTATGCACAAAGTGTATGTTTGTGTGTGAGCATGCGTGCGTGTGTGTGCCTGTGTGTTTTGTTTGTTTATTTGGTGTTTAACGTCGTTTTCAACCACGAAGGTTATATCGCGACGGGGGGAAGGGGGGAGATGGGATAGAGCCACTTGTCAATTGTTTCTTGTTCACAAAAGCACTAATCAAAAAATTGCTCCAGGGCCTTGCAACGTAGTACAATATATGACCTTACTGGGAGAATGCAAGTTTCCAGTACAAAGGACTTAACATTTTTTACAGTGCCTGTGTGTGTACAGATGGGTTTTTTACAACCAGTGTGTCCCCATGGGAAGAGCAGAAAATAAGAAAGGGATATATATATAATTTAGATGTAGTATTTATTGATGGATTAAAGTTTCTGTTCAAACACAAATATGTAAGTTAAACTGAGCTTTAGGAAGTAAGGGAGACAAACATATATTGTGTGTGCCCTTGATGAGAAAGTTCTATAAAAGAGTGGCCTGATGGATGACCATCTGATTGTGTTTTTTCGTCATTTATTGTCCATGTTTCTGGTGAGTTCATTATCATTGCTATCTTGTTCTTTTCACCTGCGGTCCCTTGTTTCTATTCTATAAAAAGATATCAGAATTTTCATTAAATGACCTCAGTGTGCAACAAACTTGAAACACGATTGACAAAAAAAATCCTGCGTCTTCACAGATGGAGGACCGCGTAAAGGAGCTGAACAAACGCATGCAGGTAAAGGTGCAGCAGCAGAGGAACTCCACCGGCAACGCAGACACCGACAACTGTAACACTGACAACACCATCGCCGACCTTTCAACCAACACCACCAGGGCGGCCGTCACTTTTGCCGACCAGAAGACAGTTTTGTTGAAGCAAGATGGCGCTGTCGTCCATCAGGCCACTCGCTTTCAGCTGGACGACGGAGTGGTGGTTGCTCCTGACAACAACTCTGATTCCGGTTTGGCCAGCTGGTCCATGACCAGAAGCCCCAAAGCCTCGGCTTCTGACTCGGAGCCTTTCTGCTAAGAATTTATATTTTTAAGACGGTCAACAATATAAGAAAATCGAGTAAAATCAAAAAAACAATTCAAAATGTAACCCCAAAATATCAATAATCAAATGTTCCTTTAACCTACAATTCTTGTTTTTGATGGAAAATCAGTTCTTTAAAATGGGGTTTGTTTGTTTGTTTGTTTGCTTAACGCCCAGCCGACCACGAAGGGCCATATCAGGGCGGTGCTGCTTTGACATACAACGTGCGCCACACACAAGACAGAAGTCGCAGCACAGGCTTCATGTCTCACCCAGTCACATTATTCTGACACCGGACCAACCAGTCCTAGCACTAACCACATAATGCCAGACGCTAGGCGGAGCAGCCACTAGATTGCCCATTTAAAAGTCTTAGGTATGACCCGGCCGGGGTTCGAACCCACGACCTCCCGATCACGGGGCGGACGCCTTACCTCTAGGCCAACCGTGCCGGTTTAAAATGGGGTAAAATTACTGACCTGCATGTTAAAAAAACAGAAAACAAGGTCTTAAAAAGGGGGAAGGTCTTAAATTGGGTGTCAACTGTATACCATTCCCCTGCCTCATCCCACCACAAAATGGTGCTGGTCCTACAAATGAGATTGGGCGGGGATATAGCTCAGTCGGTAGCGCGCTGGATTTGTATCCAGTTGGCCGCTGTCAGCGTGAGTTCGTCCCCACGTTCGGCGAGATATTTATTTCTCAGGGGTCAACTTTGTGTGCAGACTCTCCTCGGTGTCCGAACACCCCCGTGTGTACACGCAAGCACAAGACCAAGTGCGCACGAAAAAGATCCTGTAATCCATGTCAGAGTTCGGTGGGTTATAGAAACACGAAAATACCCAGCATGCTTCCCCCGAAAGCGGCGTATGGCTGCCTAAATGGTGGGGTAAAAACGGTCATACATGTAAAATTCCACTCGTGCAAAAAACACGTAGTGTACGTGGGAGTTTCAGCCCACGAACGCAGAAGAAGAAGAGACTAATGAGATTCAGCTGATATTTGTCGTTCATTTGTTTATAATGTAAAACAGAGTATATGGCTTCCTAAGTGGTGGGGTAAAGACAAAGAAAGAAAAAGAAGGAAACAAGAAGAGCAAACGCTCGATCGAGTCACTTTCGCAGTTCTGAATATTATATGAGGCATCAGATGGACAGGAAGAAATTGCTATTCACAACACAATACAGATGTAAATAATTTGATGTAAAGAATAATCCTATAAAGTTTGAATCAAATCCGATGAATAGTTTCAGAGATATGATATTTCAATTTTTTTCCTTCAAGACATACCTGTGACCTTGAAAAAGGTCAAAGGTCACCAAAGCAGACGTCAAAGTGTAGAGGTCACTGGGAGTCACGTTCACATAAAATTTGAGCCCGGTCACTTTTATAGTTTCCGAGAAAAGCCCAACGTTAAGTTGTGTGTTGCCGAACAGAAAAGGCTAGTTATCTCCCTTGTTTTTCTGATAACGTTCGTAAAAGGCTACAGATGTAAATACTTTGATGTAAAGAATAATCCTACAAAGTTTCAATCACATCCGATGAACTTTGTCAAAGATATAAAATGTCTAATTTTTCCTTTGACGCTGACCTGTGACCTTGAAAAAGGTCAAAGGTCAACGAAACCATCGTTAAAGTGTAGAGGTCATTGGAGGTCACGACTAAACAAAATATGAGCCGGATCGCTTTGATAGTTTCCGAGAAAAGTCCAACGTTAAGGTGGTGTCTACGGACGGCCGGCCGGACGGCCGGCCGGACGGCCGGCCGGACGGCCGGCCGGACAGACTAACACTGACCGATTACATAGAGTCACTTTTTCTCAAGTGACTCAAAAAATGCTCATATACATTCAGGCCAATGTGAACAAAAGTTGACTGTGCGCAGGAATTGTGTTCATTCTGCGCCTAAGCCATTCGAAACGACAAGTAAGCTGATAAAGGGAGGATTATAGGGTCAGTGCTTAGTACATGAGCTGCAAGGATACAGATATTGGGTTTTAGACTTATTTATGATACTGAGCCTTTTTCCCAAAATGAGGGGATCGTGTTGTAATCAGAGAGTAGCTGCTGTTTGTGGTTTACAAAAAGAAAGAGAAACAGGAAAAATACAGTGGCAGAGCCAATGAAAGCAGTGATACCTGCGATGTGAGGCCCCTCTGATGAGAGGGCATCCCCCAATAAAGGACACCTGTTGCTGAACCCTTGCGTATCATCTAGACCAAAATATACCTGTTGCAAGAGGCTACCTGCAAGTTTGGGACATTTGGCTGGTCCAAAGGGTGTCCTTTCATCACAGGTACCACTGTACATGTACAACAGGGCTTCCTTTGGTCAGTAAAGTCCTTGGCATTTTTTAACCAATTATCGAGGTTGTGCAATAATTTGTTGATGGTTTTTCTCCGAATTAAAGTTGCTAAATGTTTTAAATATTTGCACGGTGTCTCTAGATGTGAATTTCTTGTCTTTTTATGTGTGTCGGTATTGAATAGTTATTTATGTATGAAATGGGGATTCGTTGTCTGAATCTGAATACAAAGTATAGTACACTGTAGTTAGATTCTCACAGTAGTTTGGATAGAAACACACACACACCTTATCACATGTAATGAGATTAATTTCTATATACATGTATATCCCATGACCTCCCTTCTTTGTCTCTGTAAATGTACTCTAGGTATATTTCTTGTATTTCCATTGTTCTCTTGTTACATCTATGATGTAACTATTACACTCTTATAACACATAAAATAGAGGATAAATAAGGGTGCACGAAATACATCATAGCTGGCTCTACTTGACATTCCAAAATGCACATGTACCTATAGACCGGATGTGCAAGGGGTTCCCACGCTTTTGACAACTTGCGCGAGAGTCGTTCAGTGTTATAGCTGAGTTTTGCCGAGACTATTATCGTAGCGTCATAGATTTCATGACGTCTGTCGTCCATCGCGTCATATTAAGGGGACGTAATCTGTTATGTTTCCTTCTATTCGCTGTTCTATTTCTCTCTTGTGATCAACATGACAAGCCGTATGTGTTTGAGTGTGTGTGCTCGTGCTCTCAACTTAAACAAAAGTCAAACTAGCAATCGTTAAAAACCCAGTCCGTCCGACCAGCACTGCTATGTTCAGACTATGCTCATGTGAAGTTACAGCGTGCCCGGTACACACGCCCTTATCGGTACATCATCGACTACGAGTGTTCTCTGGACAAGCTAATGCATTTTGCGAGTATTTCTAGCTCTTCTGCGGTGCAGTAGGCCCTATAGACGATGAAGGTGTCCAAGATCTCAGGAGATGCGTGTGTAACCACTAGGTATTCAGTCAAATCCGTGTAAGAGGCTTTCAACTGACGGGGACAACCAAGCCACCATTATGCACCGACTTGACATAGATAAACAGACGTGCCTTTAGAATAAGGTATGTGCAGAGGTGCCTCATCTGAACAGACAACTAAAGCTTGATGCTTGTATTTCAGTCAAGACCCAGTGGGAATATCAAAGGGACTCACTCGCCAGGCTCGTGAGTCCCTTGATATTCATCCGCTGGGTCTTGACTAAAATACAAGCCATATAAAAAACCACTCGTGTTGTAACCTCTATATATACATTTATAAAATTCCAATCCGACCATGGTTTAGTAAAAAGAGTTTAGAAACATGTAGATGTATCTTACACTTGATTGGTCCAGCCCTTTTGCTGTTTGAAGCAAGTTGTTACTGTATTAATGTTTAAAGAAAGGAGAAACGGCTTGTATTTTGGTTTTCTATATGTACTTTTTCATACCTTGCTGTCAGTGGTCAATGTTCAGTGTATTTCAACCCATCCTTAAAATGTGAAAAAAGGATGACCTTCATCTTCAATGGAGGCAAAAGAGCATTTTGCTGAATGGTGTTGTTTTACGTAGTTAATTTTTGACGCTCTCTTTTGGTGTACTTAAATGACCATTCTCTGCACACATTCCAGAATAAAGCAGTAACATAATGAGTAAGTACATGTACATGTTTCTTTGTCGACTTAACGGTAACAAGTAAAAATAATTCTGTGATTTTCAGTTTTACATTCCATTGTCCCCTGTACATTTATCACCTTCGCCAAGCTTTTTTTTTTCAATCTTTATTCACATACGTTGTTATTTAAATGTGTATTAATTGTTGCTTAGAAAGATTTACAGTCTTCCTTTTAAGTAGAGAAATGTGCTGCTTGCTATGATCTCGACCATTTTTGTTGATTCAGCTGCTCTTGATCAGTGATCACAGCTGAGTATAAAGTACAGAAGATAAACAAAATTGTTTTATTTTGTTGAGGTGTGGATTTTACCCAAGATGGTGCTCGGAGCTGTGATGATTAATGTTTTTTTATTTCAGTTTTATGATTGCCATGCTTGATTCTAAGTTTTTTTACAAGATTTATTTCAAGCTATACCCATGTTTTAATGAATGTTCATTTAACAGTTGATCTACATCTTGGTCAGTGGTGTGTGAAGTAGAGGGCCAAGCCTAAGCTTGTTGCCATAGAATCTACATCAATGTTTCATATCTAGAGTAGTTACATTTACATCGTATTTACTGTTTTAACATTTAGTCAAGTTTTGACTAAATGTTTTAACATAGACTGGGAATCGAGATGAGGGTGGTGGTAGTGTGTGTGTGTGTGGAGCGATTCCGAGAAAACTACTGGACCGATTTTTATGAAACTTCACATGAGAGTTCCTGAGCTTAAGAGGTTTTTTCTCTTTTTTTGTGTGATAAATGTCTGATGACGTCATATCCGGCTTTATGTGAAAGTTGAGGCCCTCATTTTTCAACCAAAATGTTTGAAATTTTGGTCAAGCAAACTTCGACGAAGTCCGGACTATCGGATTGCATTTCAGCTTGGAAGTTTACAAATTAGTTCATTAGTTAGCTCATTAAAGTTGTCATTAAAATCGAATTATCAGAAGCAGATTAACAGATGATTGCATTGTATTCCTCATCTTCTCCTGAGTTAAAAAAAAATATAGATATGCCATGTTTACTCTAAAAATGTGCTCAGAATGACAGAAAATAGGTCCAGTAAGTACCAGTCGCATGCTTCGCGGAGACAAGCGTGACCCGTCTAGGTGTTTGAGTATGGTTAGCCGAGACTATCTAAATGTAGTATCGGCAATGATTGGTTTGTGGTGTTGATCTTTCAGTTTGATACATCATACTGACTGACTAAATGTTTTTATATCGCTTCACGCGACTTGTTGTCTCTTCTCGAAGTGATATTTTAGTGATTAAACAAGGATTCTTGTCTTTAGAACATGATTGTTGAGTGTTTTAGTGTGTGTTCAGACAAGACTGCATGTTTTTCTTTTCACCGTCTCTCACAAACCAGAACAAGACACAATGTTTAACAAGTAACAGTGGCTTGTGTTGTTTGGAGACTTTTTATGATTGTCTTGTATGTGTGTAGTTTGGTGTGTTGAAGTTACGTGCGCATTAGATGTCTTACGATGTGTAAAAATAAAAGTATCCCAAAGAAAAAGTGCATTATCAATTGTGGAGGCTTTGCCAAGGGACATTAACGTGGGGCACCAAAAGTAACAAGTAAAATGGCAACATTGTCTCTGTGTGTGTGCTGCATGAGTGTGCGTGTATGTGTGCATAAATTGAGTATAAACATACAACTAGCTACGGGCAAACAAAATTGATTATGAACAGTGGAGACTTTCTGCATAAGAGAAGTTTTTTGGGGGTCGTTTTTTTGTTCAAGAAAATTACCAAGTGCAGGCCTTTCTAGTCAATGATTTGAGAAGTGCACTCTAAGACACTGTGCAAGTCAGAAAGAAACACTCATTATAGCACTTCGGCGAGATAAGTAGTGCGTATTTAGTTCACTAAGATAACCTCTGGGGGAGCATCTCGTTACTCCCCCGTATCGTTACTCCCCCGGCTTGTTACTAACGCTAACCCTAACCCTAAGGGGGAGTAACGAGCCGGGAGAGTAACGAGCTGATCAGTCCCACCTCTGGCACTTCACTGACCTTTCACATATCATGTCAGAGACAGCGTAAAAGAGCTTAAGTTAACTCAAATATGCAAATGTTTCCAGTACACAGAAATACTACCACACTGTAATAACAGTAACATTTAGATGATAATCTGTCTTTAAAAGTGAAACCGGATACAAAGCATCAACTGTAGTTTCGTTTTCTTCAATCCTGTCGTCTGCTTAGCCAGTCATCGTCTGCTACACTACAGTGACGCAACGTTGAAGGACCGTGTGCAAATGACCAGAGATACTTGCTGCAGATCTCTGAAATGACCAATAGAATGTCGGCAGTAATAGAGAAATTGTTAGAGACGTGTGCAAAACTCCGTCGTCTTGTGTGAAACAAACCGTACTTTCCAGTCAGAAGCAGAGGTGTTCATACTTACCCGCTAATCGTAACTATCATCCAGACGTTTTATCTTTTGACTCCCAGTCAAATAATCAAGCAACATGCCTCCCAAATTCGTAAGTACAGCTTGATTGTTTTAACTTTGAGTTGCGCCAGACGCGTTGATTCTTTCAGCTACAGCCGCTTGTTCGCCAGTTGAGTCATAGACAATTTTAGTGCAATGACTTTTTTTTTCTCCATAAACTATTTTTTGTTATCAGTGATCTGATAATTACTGTGTTGTGCACGAGGAATATAAACATCTGGCTTTTCGATGGTAGTGACAAATACTGACGCGGATGAAAGAGGTGCCAAAGTGTTTGTAAGTTCTTTCCAGGGGTCGTATAAAAATCACTTTGTCCTTGGTTGGCATTCACTCCAGATTTGACTATTTTATTGAGTATGATGATCGAAATCAGTATAACTTTTGAGCGAACTTTCTCTGCAATGAATTACCCTAGTTTTGTTGGTTGGGATTTTGTGGGCCTGAAAATACTCAGCCGTTAGCCGAGGCTTCAAATCAGTATAATGTAGCTGTCTGCGTGTTCTTGCTCTGCCGCTTCATTTTTCGCGGCCGTGTCTGCTGTTAGCAAAAATTTCGCAATCGTTTGAAATTCTGTGTCTTTTAAAAGTAAGGGTGTGCCAGTTTAACCGTCAGACACTTTCCATTTCTAACAAACCACTCTTTAGCACGTCGGTTCAGTCCAAGGGCGGATCAATTCACTTTGGAGGGGGGGGTTACAAAATGACTGCGAAGATACAAGTTGACGGCGCCGAAGGCGCCTAAGCCTCTAGGGGGGTCCGGGGGCATGCCCCCCCGGAAATTTTTTTATCCAAAGAAGCAAAATAGAGCTATCTGGTGCATCCTGAGCCAATAAATTACCTCTGAAACCTCTTACCAAAATGCCTTTTTTTGGGGGGTGGGGGGGGGGGGGTTACGTAACCCGTGTAACCCCCCCCCCCCCCGATCCGCCCTTGCAGTCAATGGAAGAAATGTTGGCCGGAAAGGGGGAAAAAAAAGCGGCAGCGTTGCACCGAGTAATTGTTGCATTCAAACGGCAACGAATGCCGGCGGTGAATGATTCAACACACTGGCGCCCTTTCCCGGCCTTTCCGATTCTGTAAACGCCCTAGCAACCACGACCAACAGTTCGGAAATGGATATCTTGGGCTGAACAGATGTGCACTGTCTGTTCGGGTCGTGCTTTGAAATTATGCTGCGATAAACGTTTCTATCCTTGGCACAAAGGGTCAAAAATCCAAAAAATAAGCCCTTAAAAAAATAAGGCCTTATTTTTGAAAATATGCCCATATTTTTGAAAATAAGCCCTTATTTCTAAAATAAGGCCTTATTTTCCATTATTAAGGCCTTAAATCTTTAAGCCCTTAAAAAAATATGGGCATAAAAAAATAAGCCCTTATTTGAAAATAAGGCCTTACGAGAAATAAGGCCTTATTTCTGTAAGGCCTTAATAAAAATAAGGGCATAAAAAAATATGGGCATAAAAAAATAAGGCCTTATTTTTTTGACCAATCATGAAGCTGAATAGAATTCGGCTGCGCCGCTCATGCGCAGAGATCTCATAAGAAACATGGCGAATGGGGGGTTCAGAGATCGTGATGAATTTTTGAGAAGAATTTGTGCTGAAATTGCAAATTGCGAGAGAATTGGGGTTTTGGCGAGTTTTTACGCGCTTTCGAATGCGTGAAGCCATGCTGTATCCGCTCGATGTTATGACGGATGTTTTGAACGAGAGGCGAGTTTGTGCGCGCTTTCGAATGTCCGGATGCGCAGTAGCGATGCGCAGAAAAATATGGGCATATTTTTTTAAGGGCTTATTTTTTTATGGGCATATTTTTTTAAGGGCTTATTTTTTTAAGGTCATAACAGAAATAAGGCCTTATTTCAGTAAGGCCTTAACAGAAATAAGGCCTTATTTCATTATGCCCTTATTTCCTTATGGCTGTAAATATTTAAGGCCTTATTTCTAAAATAAGGCCTTATTTATAGAAATAAGGGCTTATTTTCAAAAATATGGGCATATTTTCAAAAATATGGGCATATTTTTTTAAGGGCTTATTTTTTGGATTTTTGACCCTTTGTGCCAAGGATACGTTTCTTTGGATGCATGAGAAAGAAAGTCAGGACGGCGGAGCTTTCCATGAAATTATGCTGCGATAAACGTTTTGCAGACTACTGCTGGCTATGTATGTGAGACAGTGAAAACACTGACAGTGTGGTTCAGTGTCCGTCTTTATTATTGTTGAAATGTTACACAGTCACTCAATCATTTGAAAACTAGACAGAGCAAATACGGAATGAGACACCTTCGAGGCACTCAGTAGTCGTCCTTCCGGCCCCCCGTCTTTCTCTCTCTCTCTCTCTCTCTCAGTCTCTCTCTCTCTCTCTCTCTCTCTCTCTCTCTCTCTTCTCTCTCTCTCTCTCTCCCTCCCTCTCAGTCAAGCTATCTATTTCTGTCTTTCACACACACACACATACACGCACTCACACACACTGACTGACGCACACACACCGCACACCACACACACACACACACACACTCCGAGGCTGAGGAATCAGTAGGCCTATGTCTTGTTTTACGACGAAAACAACAACTCGTTCCACTACCTTAACCGGCCTCTGATGTACACCGCCGAGACACTAATTACATGGCAATTATAGTACCACGCACCAAGTAGACAACAAACAGCGCCAAGTGGAACATAAATCACCGTCAATAATGACCACCTCCTTGTCTTTACACATCCGTCATGCTAACTTTGTTCCCCGCCAGAGAATGACGTTATTGATATATATATATATATACAGAACATCAACCCGTAGTGTTACTGAAGGGGGAGGGGCCCAGAGAGGGGGGGGGGGTGGGGGGGTATCAAATATACTAACTTGGGAGGCTGTTACACAATGCGGCGAACTAAAGGCGTACAGGCGTTTGAAACGGAGTTTGCACAGACACTACATAGGCTTTGATTTTTAAGTCTAATTAGCCTCTTCAAGGCCCACTAGCACTAGATGAGTGCTTTCGAGCCAACGTCTGAACTGAAGAAATTTAAAAAATGTTTAGAACACGACAACAATATGTGCATCGAATTACTGTACATCAGTGTCTGTTGCTCAGTGCACCGATAAGTTATGAATCTTCGTTTGTGTTTGCAGTATCGCAATTAACCAGCTTTTAAATGCTGCACCAAGCGCCTGTGGAAACAAACTTACTTTGGAAAGGTTCAATCATCGAGATGCTGCTATAAGGTCAAGGAACCGACTGACGCACGTTGGGAGGAACGTCAGTTAAAACGTACTTAGTGACTGGTCACCTATGATGGGATGTTTGCCGAAGGTTCACAGCGGTGACTCGGCCTGTCAGTCCGCACAAGAGAACCGTCATGGCACGTCACCGTGAAAGAGGGGTCTTTGTAGTTCAGGTAGAAGTCATGATTACTTCAGATAGCTCTATAGTTCATTCACCTTTCTGTAGCGACCAGGAGGTAGTGGTTACTTACTTCACCTATGCTGGGATGTTTGCCGAAGGTTCACAGCGGTGACTCGGCCTGTCAGTCCGCACAAGAGAACCGTCATGGCACGTCACCGTGAAAGAGGGGTCTTTGTAGTTCAGGTAGAAGTCATGATTACTTCAGATAGCTCTATAGTTCATTCACCTTTCTGTAGCGACCAGGAGGTAGTGGTTACTTACTTCACCTATGCTGGGATGGTTACCGAAGATTCAGATTTATTGGGTCTGCCAGGAGGGCATGGCACGTCACCATGCGGCAAGACTATAGTCTTTGTAGCTCAGGTAGAAGTCATGATTATCCGACCCTGGTAACTCGTACAGTTCGTTCACCTTCCTGAAAGAAAGCATTCTGTTTTGCAAAGAACATTGCCCCATCATGGCATGCACATACCGAGATAGCCCCATTTCTTCAACCCTAAGATCATGGAGCAAACACGCACATATTCTCTGTGTGTTTTTCGGGAGCACACACGGATGGACACACGGTCTGATTGTATTGGGCCAAAAAAAAAAAAAGGTCTGTTTACGGTAACATAGGCCAAAAAAATAGGGTCTGTAGGTCGGGATTTTTTTATTTTTTTTTTCTTCTCCAAAAAACCATATTTTTACGTTATTTTGCAAAAAAAACTAGATTTTTTTTTTTTTCCCAAATGCCCCAAAAAAAGTCTAGGGTCGCGCGAAAAAAATAGGGTCGGTCGGGTTACCGTAAACAGACCTATTTTTTGGGGGGCCTTACGTGTTCATCTGTCTTGGCAGTCTGTCTCGATTTCGTTGGTGGTTGCATGACAACACTCTCCGTTCGTTGACTGTTCTTTGACGTTGTTGTGTGGTTTTCTGCGGTGTTTGTTGTGGATATTGACGCTGTTTTTGTTGTGTGAAGCTATGGTTGTTTGTTCTTTGGGGTCGCTGTCGACGAGTTGCTTTTCTTGCCTCACCGGCACTCTAAACAAAAGTGAAAGTGTTCCACTTTTGAACACATTTCTGTAACAAGTTTTGAACACTTTGTGACACAGTTCTTCTTCTTCTTCTTCTTCTGCGTTCGATGTATTCCCTTAAAGATAATTGTACGGCCATATTATCGTGGAAGCGTAGACAGCCGATTTTCTCCCCACGCCAAGTTGGCTGCTGTCTTCCGTCTTCGGTGGTTGAGGTTCTTACTCAGGGTTGCCTCCTCCCCAAGAGTAGCTGCCTTGCTGGGCTGTCGAGTCCACTCTACCCGGGTTTGTTGTCGAAGTTTTCCTTCTCGTAGCCTTTGCCTTTCCCAAGGCGCACACAAGGCAGTGCGGGTTTTGAAATCGGAGTTGTCCTTCTCCTAGATGAGCGACCATCCAAGGTTGACGAGCCCCATCTGCCCGAAGCAGCTGGTTTTAAGGCGCCAGGGACCCGCCTGCATCCCTTCTCCTGTTAGTCGAAGACAGGGCCCGCCACGTGAAGGCCAGGAGCTGGATTTGACTGTCAGAGGTGTTTGGAGACACGAAGCCATATGGAGCATTTCTTGGGAAGTAGGCGCTTATCTCTACTTCCACTCCGGCATAACAGTCCTTGGGCCCCTTGTGACACAGTGCATAGTTTTACTTTCAAAATAGGCACACAATAATACACACATAGTGTTTTTAAGTGTTCATTTAAAGACCAGTAAACATAATGTGTGCTGTTTTTGTCAGCAGAACTTTCACAAAGTGTTCAAAACTTGTTACAGAAATGAGTTCTTCTTCTTCTGCGTTCCCAGCCATCCTAAATTGTCAATCCAGTCTGCAGGACGAAATCCGCGGTCCGCCGCAGCGACGTTGCTGATCTCCACAGCTTTTCGTGGGCCAGAAATGTGTTCAAAAGTGGAACACTTCTGTTTAGAGTGCGGCTTGACTGTCCGCCGCTTCTGTACATCTTGATTGGGTATAGTTTAGGAGTAGATTAACCCGTTTCTCTAAATCGCATCGATAACTTTGTGAGGCTGGTGTAACGCTACGACCGCGTAAGCAAAGAGGTGTATCTCTCTGTGCCGGTTGTGTCACAGTGGTTGTGGAAGATAAAGTTGATAAGACAAGTGTATTGGTGCTTGTCAGTTTTACTCCCCAAGCATTCGTTCATGCGTTATGGTTTAGTGCAAGACTGATACTTCAAAGAGGCAGAATCCCTTGATGATTATGTTACGCATATATATCCATCCATCAGTCATGGTGTTGGCAAAGGAACACATGCTTGGCAGTCGGTGCTGTAGACGAAATTGGAAACTTTCTTTCTTGTATGTACCACTGCACACGCTCTTTCGGTTCCCGACAGATCCATGCAGTGATACAAAGCAGCATCCTCCTGTATATTCTCCTGTCCTGAGTAAAACTTGAGCGACGCTCGATAGAAATAAAGCGTTCAATAGCGCCGTTCTGCCTATCAAAGAGGGCGTGTTTCAACGTTATCTGGTTTCCCTGGCAACGTCAGGCACTGAATTGCTCTTCACTACCCCCACCCAGACACCCATAGAACCCTCCTCCTCCCCCCCCCCCCCCACACCCACACCCACACAGTCTCCAACATTCTCCTTCGTTGCTTTCACCTCCACTCTACCACCTTCAAGTTGGCAGAGAGGATGTTGATGTGTTGTGTGGGACCTGGACGCTGTTTTTGTACCTGCTGGGATGTTTACTGCATCTTTAGAGATGAAAGGTGGCAGAGTATGCACACATTGCGGCTTTCGTACACGCCTACACCCCGCACAGGCGCCTGAAATGGATGAACATTCCCTATCCAGGTGTTTCTTCCAAATTGTTAGTCTGAGGATTAATATTCAATATTGTTAGTTATCATTATCATTAATGGTCAATGGTGTTGTTATTGGCAATATTGTTTTAAATCTTTTACGCAAAAGTTTTCAAGACATGCATCTTGATGTAATAGCAATCCCACAGTAGTTAGTGACTGTCGTTAATGGAAGTTATGTTCCTTCCCCCATGCGATTTCTAGTTCAGCCATGCACCCCGACTTGTACATTTCAATTTTTTTTTAAACAACCATCCGGCCTTTTGAACATCAAAGCACCTGCTGTTTCATTTCAGCTTTATACTCGTATTCATATCAGTTGGCCGTGTGAACATATGCTCGACGTAGACTTCTGAATGTCAAATAATTACCTGTGAATAACACTGAGAAAAGCTACCAACAAAGATTTCAATTGCATTGGTTCATATGTATACGTTTGTAAGTTCAAAAGTAGGTTTCGTAGGGCGGTGGTTCTCAACCGTGTAGCAAATCTTTTCTGGTTACAATACAATACCATACAATACACTCTGCAAAAAATTTTTATTGCACCCATTTTCGTTCCCCAACTAAAAACATTCATTCCCGTGCCATTTCATTTTATTGAAACCTTCTATGCTATTAAAGGCCCTCCACTTGGCTGTCGGGAACAATTTTCGGATCAAAGATTTTGTCTTTTAGGTGTCACGTGACCGCCGCCGAAGTAAAGGTACCCCCAAAATCGACCTGATAAAAACGTCGGGTATCCATTAAAAAATCGACAACAATTCAGAATAGTAGCAACTTGACAAGCTTTACATACGAGGAGAAAGCCAGATCAATTACATATCCAGAAAAGGTTGTTTTCTTTTGCTATCTTGCGTATTTCTTGTGTTATGTCATTTTTACTGATGCAGGTGTGGAGCGCATGAACAGTAGAAAACGATAAGTTTTTGCGTCCACTTTGAGGGGTACCATGCCTGTATTTCAGCAATAACTGAATGGATTGCTTCGAAACTTTCAGGATCAGAATGCAATAGTTTCAAGTTTTGGCAGAGTTTATAATACAATACAATACAATACACGTTGTTGTCGGACTGTGGGTAAAAAAAGACTTTTCTTTTGGCTCGTCACACACAATCAATAAACACAGTATAATTATATTGGTCGCTATTGTTGAAAGTGTTATAATCGATACTTGCAGCTATTCAGCCAACTGCCTTCGTATAAGCCTGTCATGGAAATTATTGAAATAGAATGCAAAGCCAAGTAAACACGCGCGCGGTTGCTGTATAGCGACAGTGCATTGTACTGATTAATTTTGCCTCTGTTTGATCGGTTCTATTGGTTTTCTCCTGAATGCCCAATCTCTGTCATTAGAATCGAATTTTCAGCATTACCAATCGAGCTCTTTGTGACGAAACTGGCACCTTTGTGGCAAACGCAGCCGCCTGGTTTAGACACCTCGCAGACTGCCTCTGGACTAGCTATTTAGCCTGAGTGGCAATCTGTGCGCCGCATAATTAATTTAATTCTTACATAGCTGTCTAATAAAGTAATATAGACTTTGGACTAGCAGCTAACCCCGAGGTGACATCTGTGCACTGCACATTGTGGTGTTCCATGCATACGCCATTGTTGTCTCTCGTAGACTCCATGTACCAGAAACTCAAACTGAGTTGTAACCTATGGGCTGCACCCAGGGGAGCTCAGAGCGCCGAACAACAAATCCCAACACCACAATCTGCCGCTACGTATTACGCCAGTGGGTGTAAGGCACAAAAAAAAAAAAATAGTTGTGGTTAAGGTAACATAGCCAAACAAACAAAAATAGGGTAGGAAGGTAGGCAATCACTTTTTATTTTTGTATTTTTTTTTCTAATGTGTAAACATTAAAATTACTTGACAGGGAAATAAGTGTGCGACTCGAGCGCTTTCGCTTTCATTGCGTTTTCTGTACTCAATTTTTTTTTTTTTTTTTTTTTGACAAATGTAAAAAAGTTATAGGGTCGGCCCCTAAAAATAGGGTAGGTCGGGTTACCGTAACCACACCTATTATTTTTTTAGGCCTAACGACTCACTCTGTGCATGAATAATGATCTCTCCGCAGTCGGTGACATGTGCACATTCCTTGCACACACACACACACACTCCCTGCAACGTGCTTGCGCATGGAGAAGAATGCAACAATATGTACGCCACATTCGGTTCACCCAGGGGCCGACACACTGAGTGAGGGCGGTATTCATATTTGCTGCAATATGTGCATTCTGTGCGAAATGTGCATTCCCTGCAAATTCGAGGTGTATAATGATGTAGGCTTTCATTCGCTGCGGCAAAACGCTCAGTGACATGATTTATCTTGATAGGTGTGTTATTTATGCTTCGGACGTGGAGTGTTTGTGTTTCGTTGTCTGTTGCCGGATCTTTTGCCAGAGAGGGTTCTATGTTTTTGTTTATTTGGTTTGTTTATTCATTTGCTATTGTTGTTTCTTGCCGGCAGTAACGTCGACGAAAGGTTGATGTCTGCAAAGCGCCATTTTCCTCGCTGGAATCTGTCAAAGCTTTCGCTTGTGTCACCAAGGTTTCTTGTCTAGTTCACTTTCCTCTCTGAAATCTGTCAAAGCTTTCGCTTGTGTCACCAAGGTTTCTTGTCTCTAGTTCACTTTCCTCTCTGGAATCTGTCAAAGCTTTCGCTTGTGTCACCAAGGTTTCTTGTCTCTAGTTCACTTTCCTCTCTGGAATCTGTCAAAGCTTTCGCTTGTGTCACCAAGGTTTCTTGTCTCTAGTTCACTTTCCTCTCTGGAATCTGTCAAAGCTTTCGCTTGTGTCACCAAGGTTTCTTGTCTCTAGTTCACTTTCCTCTCTGGAATCTGTCAAAGCTTTCGCTTGTGTCACCAAGGTTTCTTGTCTCTAGTTCACTTTCCTCTCTGGAATCTGTCAAAGCTTTCGCTTGTGTCACCAAGGTTTCTTGTCTCTAGTTCACTTTCCTCTCTGAAATCTGTCAAAGCTTTCGCTTGTGTCACCAAGGTTTCTTGTCTCTAGTTCACTTTCCTCTCTGGAATCTGTCAAAGCTTTCGCTTGTGTCACCAAGGTTTCTTGTCTCTAGTTCACTTTCCTCTCTGGAATCTGTCAAAGCTTTCGCTTGTGTCACCAAGGTTTCTTGTCTGTAGTTCACTTTCAGGACGTCAGATAACCCGTGGGTTACCAGGCGTTGGATAACTTTAGCCCCCCCCCCCCCAAGCGGACACACACACACACTAACACACTCCTACACTAACACACACACACACGTACAGTCTCCGTTGTCCCACGCTAAGTTTAGCTCCCTCCCCCCCCCCCAGCGGACACAAACACACACACACTAACACACATGTACACACTCACACTCAGTTGTGCCACGCTGATTTCAACCTGTAACCTACACCAGTGTATACATGGCCCTTCTACCCAAACAATGTCCAGGAATGTCCACCCCACTCTGTGATAAATCGCTAGTGTCATGTGCAGGGTACCCCACAGTACCATGGACCTCACGATAACCATCTTACGACCGTAGGTCCTGTCCGTACCTTGTCCGGGTCGATCTGTGGTGACCATGGTACCCTACGTTTTTCAATGTATGGCTTGTGGACTTCAAAGCAGTACAGTGGTACCTGCGATATGAGGCCCCTGCGATGAGAGGACACCTCCTTAGAAAGGACGTCTTCTGTAGTCTCTTTGTCTATTGTCGTGAACAACTTATACCATTCGTGACAGGCCACCTGCAATGTGGGAACACTTTGCCAATGGCGTCCTTTTTATTTGTCGCAGGTACCGTAATAATGCTTGACCCAGTCGTTAATGCAACGGGTGGGCACATCCTCTTGGACTCTTTAAAAATGAACGACTGTCGTCATTAAACACACATGCACGCACACATATGCACACAGACTCAGGCACGCAAAGCACACGGAGACACACCCGCACGGGCCATTCAATGCCAAGATCAATGAAAATCAACTATCCGCAATTATTCAAAAATTCAAAATTGAGTGAGAGGGATAAAAGAATCGAATTTGCACAAGTTAGTTCGTGACCAAATCATTAATTTGTTCTAATTTTGTGTATGCTTACTATTTTGTCCTTTTATTGCTTTGTGCGTATATTTTGAAATTATTAAATCTTGCACTAAACAATTTGTTTTGTAGGAAATGTCTGATTGTTTTCTTGCTATCATGGGGATAACACAGCTGGTACCTCTTCTTCTTCTTCTGCGTTCGTGGGCTGAAACTCCCACGTACACTCGTGTTTTTGCCCGCCATTTAGGCAGCCATACGCCGCTTTCGGAGGAGCTGGTACCTCTAATTCTGACTTCATTTCCATCTGTCGATTTGCGTATAACAAAGAAAGAGCTATTCCAGACGACACCCTCGGAACTGTATAGCCCAACCTTAATTTTGAATTGCTAACGATGAGTCAATAGTCAACCGATCCCTGCCAACCCTCTGTTTGACTTGGAAAGCAGTTTTGCATTGAAAGGCCGTGACTTTGATAATGCTGCGAATACAGTTATAAAAGTAATGCGGCGCTGAATAGCGTTACTTTATTTGTATAGTGAACATTTATTATTTCAGTTGTACAGCGATTGAAGCAATTTGATTCATGCAACGAGTGATTTAGTAACCAACTATATGCAGCACAGTGAATGATTTATTTCCAGAACGCACTACTGAACAGGTATTTGAACGGCGAATATACTAATTGTAATTACTACACGGTGTTTACTGCCGTTGTTCCCCCCCCCCCCCCCCCCCGTTGTCCCCCCCCCCCCCCCAGTGTGTGTGGGTGGGTGGGTCCA
The DNA here is from genome assembly GCF_037325665.1 of Littorina saxatilis. Classification (NCBI taxonomy): domain Eukaryota; kingdom Metazoa; phylum Mollusca; class Gastropoda; order Littorinimorpha; family Littorinidae; genus Littorina; species Littorina saxatilis. The sequence continues at coordinate 25,074,588 of NC_090259.1, forward strand.
GCGGCTTAATCCGAGCCTGGCCAACACTTTAGAACGACAACAAAACAGCTAAACACACATTTTGGATAAGTTCTCCTCTTCCCGTTGACGCCCCACGGTACTATTGATGTTCCCTTGGCTACACTGAATATGTGGCGATGAGGTCAAGCCGAAAGCCGAAATACTTGGGTAGAATATCAGATATTTCAGATGAGAGAAAATAGAAAGCTGCTACGTTTGTAACAGTACCCCACTACACCCCCGCTAAACCCTAGTCTCTCTCAGCGGGCGATGATTCACCCAAACAGAAAAAGCAAACACACGCCGGGTGTTTTGGGAGCAAATACTTCCCCAGACCTCCCCCTCTCTCTCGCTCTCTCTCGCTCTCTCGCTCTCTGTGTTCTCTGTCTAGTCTAGCTCTCTCTCTTTGCCTGACACCCCCCCCCCCCCCCCCCGTCTCTACCTTTCTCTATTTGCACCTAACCAGTTTAGCTCTCCATTTGTGTTTAGCGGGACACTAGAGTCTAGATGCGAGGCTAACTGTTCCTCTTTTCGCAGTTCGCTAATAGCTGAGGAGTAAAACACACCTGTGGGAAATACTACCGAAAAGATGTGCTTTCTGATTAAACCAGTACATGTAGTAGCAATTACGCTAAGATCACTGCCGGCATGGTCAGAAGTGAGCGTAAAATACTCACCCTTGGAGGGGGGGGGGGGGGGGGCAGAAAGAGGTAATTCAGTTTAAAAAATAAAGAAAAATTATATTTACAACAGCAGATTCGTTCTTTTTGTTTAGGAGGAGGGGGCGGGGATCACCCTTGGGGAGGGGGGGGGGGGGGCTGAAACAGGAAATTCAATTTAGAAAATAAAGATACATATTTAATTTACAATAGATTCGATTGTTCTTTTGAGATTAACGTCCTCTCGTGTCCACCTGGTCCCTACTGGACAGTCGTGCTGTGGTCATTCGCTGAGGCAACAGCAGGTTTACTTGTAGCACATACATTTACATGAGCGCTCCGTTGTGACGAATTACATGACGATATAAATGTTATTTTTAGCGAATGAATCGAACCGAAAGCCCTTTCATTGTGGAGTTTTTACTGCAGTGTCTGTAGTGTACTTGAATAGATGTCTCTTTAACGGCATAATATGTAAAAGGTCAATGCTCGACGTTCAGTACCGCCACATTGGGATATATGCTGTGTATTTCTTCAATATCGAGCAGTTTGGGAAGAAAAATAGAATGATTAGCCCTTTGAAAATTCATCCGGCAGTTTTATTTTCGGACTTATTCAAACACACACGCAGTGCTAAATAGGGACAAAAGAAAGACGTTAATGTTGTAATGATGCCGTTTGAGTCAAGAACTATCGATAATATCGAACACTGAACAAACGCATACTGCTGTGTACACTTCCTTGCAAACAATGAACCCCCTTTTAAGAATTTCCTATTTTAAGACTTCTCACAGTTGGATATTTTCCGTTCACAAGGTCAGTAAATGTTCCTCGCTCCCTTGTAAGACCTGATCATCTTACATCTTACGCAAAAAAGGGAAGGAACTGCGTGTTTCCCTTCCATTTTCTTTCAAACCTTGTTCGTTCCGTGTTACTAGATGTTGTCTTTTGTGTTCTTGTTTTTCCTGATGAAGCTTTCATAAGCGAAAATTCGTATCCGTCTTGTGTCGTTCTTGTATCGGTGAGTACAGTAATTCTTTGTTCACTGATCTTACCACAGTCACTTCGTTGTTTAGATTTCACTTACAGTTCTCTCTCTCTCTCTCTCTCTCTCTCTCTCTCTCTCTCTCTCTCTCTCTCTCTCTCTCTCTCTCTCTCTCTCTCTCTCTCTCTCTCTCTCTCTCTCTCTCAGCCGTTTCGCTTAGCTTATGCCTCCGTCGTTCCGTTCCAATAAAGTTTGTGTTTGAACCGTCAACATCATGTAAATTGGGAAGCTTTACTTTACTTTACTTTACTTTACTTTACTTTATGGCACAATGTATACCCCAAATACTACTGTCCCTTTCTCACTGTTAGTGTTACCACACCCTTCAGGCGTCGTCTCTGATACGCGTTTTGCTCGCTTTCTATGAATGTGCTGTTCTGCTGATACGATGAAGTTCACTTGTCGTAGCACTCCTCAAATAACACTTGTTTAAGAGGGCTATAAACCGAATGTACCACGGCACTTCAGTCAGACTTGTTCACGTTCGTCCTTAGATAAAAAGCAGGGCAAACTTAGAGTGTCTGTTTTTGTGTGTGTGTGTCTGTGTCTTCATTCAACATTGTTAGTATCCCTGCCATTTTCCCTGACATGGCGTGTCCATGAACTTCTTCATGGCACATCCAATTTGTTACATCCGTCGTCCTGAGCAGGGCAAACTTCATTCTGATAATCATCGGTCCACGCTGAGACCCGAAGGGAAGTAACTCACTTTGACCTGAGTTCAGGATGGGCAAACTTAGGCTACGAAGTGTCTGTGCTTCCACCATTTTAGGTTCCCTTCGAGTTTACAGTCTCTCATTTGTGTCAGTCTCACATGGTGTGTCCATGAACTTATTTCTTCATACCTTAGAAGCAAGGCACACTTATGAACTGTCTCTGGCTGGAGCATTTTAGTACCCCTTTAGCTCACACATTAATTCTTGTTTTACATGGCGGGTCCGTGAACTTAGTCCTTCGTGGCACATGAAATGTGTTTACAGTGACAGTTTACAACACACCCCCCCCCCCCCCCCCCCCCCCTGCACTGCAAGACCGAAGAAAAATGTGAGAAAATCAGGTCTTTGAAGGAGATAAAGTTTGTTTGTTTGTTTGTTTGTCAGTTTGTTTGTTTAACGCCCAACCGACCACTAAGGCCATATCAGGGCGGTGCTGCTTTGACTAGCACTAACCCCATAATGCCAGACGCCAGGCGGAGCAGCCACTAGATTGCCAATTTTATGACCCGGCCGGGGTTCGAACCCACGACCTCCCGATCACGGGGCAGACGCCTTACCACTAGGCCAACCGTGCCGGTGGAGATAAAGTTACAGACGCTATGAACAGAACATCTGGAAAACTTAAGTTCTAAAAAAAAATCAAAAAAAAGGGGGGGGGGGGGGGAGTCTTAAACGAGGGGTTCTACTGTACCACCTTCGCCACAAGCAGAGCAAACTGACAAAGTGTTTTTCGCCTTCAAGCATTCCAGCTCCCCAATCGCTTTCGAATCTCAGTTTCATATATGGCAGTGTTGTTCTTTGTGGGCAGTCATGCGTGACGAACTCCCCGCAACTGCGAGTGTGAAAGTTTGCGTCTCGGTGTATGATTAATAGGTCGCGTCCCAGATTTTTTTCACAGTCGTTTACATGGAGGGTGTTGATTGTTGTTTAAATGCGTTCTATATAGTCTTGAGTCGAGCGTTTGAAAATGCCTGAGCCTGAAGGCGGGTGTAACTTACACCTCTTGGTATCAGTCTGCCTTAGAGATGAGGATGACTGTTGGCCAGATGCCCAGAATAGCGCGCTGCATTTTCCCGCAGAGAACTAAGGCGCGTCTGCCGCGACGGTGCCTGAGCTAAACATTGGCGGGCACTGCTCACAGCCTGGCACACGGCACTGTAAACATTCCCCGTCCTTTCACCTCTCTCGCCACCATCCGCCCTACCCTTGGTCTCATGCCTGTATATTTCAGCACTCTGCTGTTGTTATGTGTAGCCCGTTTGTCACGATTTCATCTTTCGCCTGTATACATATTTTCCCCCGCTCGACATATACTCAAGACTGTAATGTTGTTTCCTGGTAAAATTAAGAAGTGAAATTATTTATGGACGAAAAGCATGTCAGTTTCTTGCATGTGAAGAAAATTGGTGGTAAAATTTAATAGATTTCACCCCCAAAATCGAATTCTTCGAAAACGTGTACTGAGTGGTTACGTCCCTTGAGTAAGAAGGAAAACATTTTAGGATGAATCAAATTTTTAAGTTAAATAAAACAAATTGGTTGGACAAATTTGGCCCCAAGAATGTAAGGTACACAAGGTCGCTCATCAGTACTATCGAAGGGTGTTTTTTTGTTCAGTGTAGAGTTTATACTAGATCAACGAGGCCGAGAAGCGAAATATCAACACGGCGAAAGATGAAAACGTCACACCGGCTACGATCTAACGTGTAGTGTATATCACTATATGGGCAAGACTTAACATGGCAGAATTTATGGTTCGAAGCCCTTATTTTGCAGCCTGGTAACTCAGTAAGTTAACTTATTGTGGTCATGGTGCATGAAGTAGTATGGACTACTTTGCTGTTAACCATCATGCCTCAAGATTTACAGCCGCGATGAAATCAAGTTAAAGTTGCAACTTGCTTGTGGCTAGGGGAACGGACTAGATGAAAGAATTAAACATATTTTTTTCTCTCTCAAATAAATGCAGTCTTTATGTTGTTTTCAGCTTCTTTGTATTCCCTGTACTTCTGTAAAAAAAATTTTTTTTAAATTAAACAAAAAATCCCTGCGTTTAGAACTGTACCCACGGAATACGCGCGATATTAGCCTCATATTGATTGATTGATTCTTTGAACTAAAAATGTCAACCTCTCGTTTGCGGATTTTCACATCCTTGAGTGCACAACAGGTGCATGGTTCCGACACTCTGGGCCGGTTAAGGGCAGAATATACCTGCGCAGTTTCAGCGGCACAGACGACGCACTGCATATTATTGATGCTGCGATAGGGATTATGACGAGTATATGGCCTGTTTTCCTTTCACGAAACGTGTAGAGGGCTGGGATAATCTGCAGTGCGTCGTCTGTCCTGCTGAAGTTACATAAGTGAGCGCCAGTGTTCGATCTGATGTTAAAGTTGATCGCTGTAAATAAATTAGAGGCGTACCCGCTGTGTTATTAATTCACTGGCTGACATTTCGGGCCAGAGGCGCAACTTGATCGATAAGCCACACTGAATCCTCTGGAGCTTAGCCGTGCGTGATACTGATGCAACTGAGGCTTCGATTTTGAACAACAAGGTGTTGAATCTGATCTGGCCAGTGCGTGTGTGTTCGTACGCTTCGCAGGCAGCTCAAATGAAGTGTCAGTTCTGAAAGTTTGATGGTTGCATGAGACCGTGACTGACTACGGGTACAAAGAATAACAGGCCGGACATCCGGTAAGCACACACTGTCGCTGATGCGCGTACAGACCGGACACATCCGTATGCGCACACACACACGCACACACACACACACACACACACACACACTTTGATAGGACTCAGTGAGACGGACGCACGGACAAATAATTCAGACTGCTTCGGTAATCTAATTGCTTTTTTTGCTATCTTACCTCGAAGCAGAAACTCACTGTCGACACTGACGATGATCAATATTTTACGCACAGAGAGAACTGATTTGATATACATCTAAACTATAGAATTTTGCATTGACAGTACTTGTGTAGTGGAATTTTATTGAGAAACTGAGACGTAGAAGATAGCTTGTTGATAGGCTACTCCGAAATGTAACGTAACCTAAATTACGCGGCAGTCTAGGTTTTATCGGTCTTCTTACTTTCGCTTTTGAGACGGCCCCTTGTGAGTAATAAAGACTACAGCGACTAAGTCAGAAATTGAGGTCAAGTGCACACACTGGTAATGGGCGCTAAGCGAAAAGAGCGGCGCGGTATAATTATAATATCGTTATTCACCATTCGGTTGACGGTTAGTATACTACTTTTGCGGGAATGCGTAATAGGTTTATCTTGCTGCGAATCCCCTCAACCGGGTGTGTGTGTGTGTGTGGGAGGTGTATCCGTGTGTGCACGTTTCACACCATCTGTCTTGGGTATGGATAATTATATAATTATTCTGGAGCTGTTTGTGTTGGCCACGCGTACTGGTTCGTTTTTGTGTGTGGATTAATTAACTTACATTGACAGTTAACCTGCAAAATTGCTCTAAAATTTGCAATAGGTGTCCCAGTGCATGAAATGATTTTGAACTGACGCTGGGTGCCTGTGTTGATGGCTCTCAGGCACAACTGGCACCCGCAGGGACAGGCACACGACACAGCACTTCCAAATAAATATCTGAGAAAATCAAGTCTCAAGGGGTGGGGGTGAGAAGGTAAATTTATAGACTTTCTAAACAGAAAATCCGAAGAAATAACGTGTTAAAACGGGGGAGATCTTAAAACCGGAGTATTACAAAAACAAGGGGGGGGGGTTGAGTGTATAGTCATGAGCAACGCCACCAATTTCTCTCTCTTCTTCTTTCTCAAAACCAGTGCCTGTGCTCTCTTGCTGTAGGATGAACAGATCTGGAAGAGGTCGTACAAAGACATACCAACTTTCTTTCTCATCCCTGATTCCACCGCCCCACCCTATCCACACCCCTACACAAACATACAGCTCTGGCTGGAGAGAAGAAGGGGAAGAGAATAGACCATTCAGCTAACACTGATGTGTTCGGGTCACGTTCTTTTTGCTACCACAAAAGAATGCTTGTGTGACTCCTTATGTTATTATAGGTTGTCTGTTTAAGAGAGAGAGGGAAGGTGGGGGGGAGAGAGAGACGTGCAAGGCAGAAGGGATCCTGTGCGTATCTGTATGTCCGTGCCTGTCCTTCTGCACGTACATGTATGTTTGTCTTCCTCCTTATATTCTTCAGATAACGAACGAAATAACTTTTTCTGTGGATCTGTTTTCTGCTTACTAGCCACCGACTGTCAGGTCTCCGTTTTTGAACCAAAAAAACTCACCCACTTCACAATAACACAGACACATTTAGCATAGCACTTACATGTCTGTTGAAAGAGCCGGGAGAGAGAGAGAGAGAGGGGGTGGGGTGGAGCATGTTGGTGTAAAACTGAACCATTAAGTTAGTGTTTAACTCTCTCTCTCTCTCTCCTCCCCCCCCCCCTCTAATTATCTCGAACCGACTTAATTTCTGCTACATGTATTGATCAGTGTTCTACTAATACTCTCAGACCTCAGTTCTTGAACCGCACAACTCATCCTTCAAACTTTGCAATATTCATTATTCATAATACCCAGCATCAACCATTTTTCCCAAACAAGAAAGTGCTTTCTTGCAGCCACCGCCAACAACAGCTGCAGACGTGCTGTTAGATAGATAACAGTCGGTACGCAGAGAAAAGGTCATTCTGTGATAACTAAGGAACATCGGAAGCCACCGCGAAGCTCTCTTCTGCTCTACACTGAGACGGTGGAACCCTACTTTAATAGACGTGCCCCCATTTTAAGACACCCCCCTCCCTTTAAGACTCTTCTTGATCAGACGTCCTGTTCAAAACATCTAATTTACCTCCCTTTAAGACTCTTCTTGATCAGACGTCCTGTTCAAAACATCTAATTTACCTCCAATTTTATGACTCGCGATCCCTCCCTGTTATTTAAGATATGATTTTCTCAGATTTTTGTTAGGGCTTGAAGTGGGGTTTGATTGTATAGACTCAGCATCCACTGAGTCACCAGACTCTCAAAACAAAGCATTTATGTTGTCTTTGGATGCCTTGTGCTATCACAAGTGTCACTGCCTGCACATGAAATATGTTTCTTGGGGGAACGAAAAATAGAGGTGTTTTTTATACACAGGGTGCCATGCTGACATGCTCTAAGTAGGAATGGATGAACTTTACCATCATGCAGTGGTGATGCCTGTGTATTTTTGTGACATTCAGTGCCGGCATTGCGCAAGGAGATGAAATCTGAAACTTGAGGCAAAATATCTAAATTAGCTCAGGTGCAAGGGATGGATTTTGCTGCAGAAAGTGCCCATGGAAAATTGTAACATCCTCAGTGGTTATGACCCACAAAATCAACAACTGCTGATATATTGAACGAAATATGATTAATTGTAACTGCATTAGCAAATTTGTTAGAAAAAGCACACACAATTACTCACACAAACACATGATACACGGGAGTGGGGGGGGGAGGGGAGGGGAGGGGAGGGGATCACTGACTGAACGGGAGAAAGGTGGGCTTACCGATCACAGTAAAAATAAAAGCAACCACACCTGTTGCCCCTGTGTGGCCTATCTTATGACCTATAGAAACGACCTTTGTCAATTGCCAGGTGTACTCTGTTACCTGGCTAAATACGAGAGGCATCTTTAGAAAACCAATTGGAGAAAGTCAGCAACTTGATGTGTTGTAGTTCCTGTGCAAATAGCACACAAAAATTCTTAATTCTTTTTATTTTTTTTATTTTGTGTTTCTTCCGTGAATGTTCAACTGCCATAGGTTTTTACAGCAGCAGAGGGATAGCGCATTCGTTTCAAACCTGGGAATTTTGAATCAAACTTGTTTTTAAACATAACACAACATAACCAGGAAAAGCAGAAGACAGAAAATCTCCTGTTTTAATTCTTGTTGCCCATATCTTTACCAGTATGCAGAGGGACTAACTCAAACCCTAACATGTGTGTATGCACACACAAACATGCACGCACACACATACACCCAAATGTACACAACACGCACCAACACACACACTTCCCCCTTCCCCTAAAGACAAGCACAAACACTACCAGAACAACAGAAAGCATGCCCTCCCACCCCTCTCAAAACAAGAATTGACCTTAACAGGCAAAAAGCCGCCCGTGATGACACGGGGGTAGGACATGGATACCGTCTCTGCACAAACAGTTGACCTGTGACCTAATACACGACCTTAAGTCACGCTTAACAGTTTCAAACCATATACTGAGAGAGAAAGAGAGAGGGAGTACTGAGAGAGGGAGAGAGAGAGAGAGAGAGAGATTGACCCAGACATACAAGTCTTACCCGACTTGTTTGTAAGACATCGACCGCCCGCCCGCCCTACTCAAACAAACAAACAAACAAACAGACAGAGTGAATCCAGTAAGCCCAATTTATATATTAATGGCGGCTTAAATAACATAAGACCAAAACATTATTTGGCAAACGAGTCCGTACCACGGAACCACACACACCAATAAAACAAACTCCACTCTTACTGCCCAACTAAGCATTTAAATATCGGAGCACGTAAAATGAAATTGAACAAAACCAACGACACACATTCTAAGGGGAGTAAACGTGCGGGAATTCCCGCATAACCTATGCTTCTGCCAGCGGGTTTCGTCCCTTGGTTTGGTTTGTAAGAGCGTTTTAGCCAATATCTTCTGTATGACTTTCGTTAGGAATGTAATTTTTTGCATACACCCGTGTAACCCTATTCCTTACAATTTCACGAAATTTGAGCTTAATTGACCCAGAGATACAAGTCTTACCCGACTTGTTTGTAAGACATGGTCCACCCGCCCGCTCTACTCAAACAAACAAACAAACAAACAGACAGAGTGAATCCAGTAAGCCCCATATAATGGCGGCTTGATAAATAGATAAAGCACAAACTTTATTATCATTTTTTACGTTGTGTGTGTGTCTACAGGGTGGTGGTGAGAAGTGTGGAATCTGCCAGAAGACGGTGTACGCACAGGAACGGGTGGAGGCCGGAAATATCCCTTTCCACAAGCTCTGCTTCAAGTGCAAAACATGCAAAATGTCACTTAAGTGAGTCAGTAACTGCTGAGTGTGCTGGGCAACAAATATGTCAGTATATGTGTGTGAGAGAGAGATGGAGAGAGGGAAAGGGCGTTTGTATGTTTTTAAGTTTATCTGTCTGTGTGTACGTGCATGTGTTTTGATGTTATAACCTGTGTACCTATGTTTGTACGTGTGCCATGGAGTTCATTACTGTGTCTTTACTGTGTCTGTGCCTATGACGCTATGTTTTGATGCTGGGTTGGCGTGAGTACGTAAAAGTTCGAGGAATCTCTGATAATTCAGTTTTTCTCTTCAGATAATGCTACAGGACTTGTGTTAATGTGTGCGTTAGTTCGTGTGGGGGGGGGGGGGGGGGAGGGAGAAGGCTGCTAGGAGTCTCAGTGATATGCAAATATGCTTGTGCTTACATATTATGGTAAATAAATGTACAGCTGACTTTTCTCTCTCTTGTGTTCCAGCTTGAACAACTATGCGCAGTCGGAGGGAGAGTTGTACTGCAAGAATCACTTCCAGTCGGAGGTGGTCGCCAAGAACACACAGACACCTGTTTGATGACATCATCACTCACTGCATCATCCGTGTTGTCTTTCTCATCGACTAGCACTCACAACAATGCTGACAATGTCATTTTAACATATTCTTTATCTGTGCGTAGAATATTGTAAAAAAGAAAAGAAGCAATGGTGAAAAAAACAAGTATGCATGAAGGCTGGCCACAACGCCGGTTGGGGTAGAGTTGACAAACACAGACCGAGAGAGTGTTTGTTATTCTTAGAAATGATCACAACAGGGAAGAAAGTTAGCGTCAGGAAATCAGAAATTTCTGAATGGTTTCCTGTGGGTTTTTACTTGGATTTCTTTTTCTTCAAACCATTTTGAGTATAATTGTAAAAAGGCGGAAGCACATTTTCTCCAGTAAGGGTTTTTTCCTGATGCTAAAAATTCTCCACTTTCATGCCTGTCGCAATAATAAGTTAAAGAATTAATGACGATATGTGCAGATAAGTAATGTGCATACACACTTTCAGATAGTAATGCTGGGGGGAAAATGTATATCAAGCACCATTTTCTTACACAGTGTATTACACAGCTGCCTTCGCTGTACTGCCAAGAATGAATTGGAACAACGTTTCTGACATCTCTGTGAAGAACTGCAATGCCTCTTGCAAAGTATTTGTATTTGGCGTTTAAACTTTTGAATGGGAACTGACCTAAGCTTCTAGACTAAGTGTATTTTATCATTACTTTATGCTAACAAAATAACCAAACACAGGTCTGCAAGGTGCCTTTTTACCTAAATATTCAAAAGCAAGTCATTACCATAGACATTTATATGATCACTGTTTTGATTGATAGCATGTTTTCATTTTTGTGAGTGAGTGACAGTTTTTGATAGTCTTAAACATTTACTTTTGTTTAGGCTACACTAAACCAGTTACATAGATATGCGAGCTAAAATCTCATAAGAATATCTCTTTCTATCTGCATGCTAGTATTGAATCAGATGTTTGCATTCCTTTTGTTTCGAGTATACTGCAGTATTGATGTAAACCAGCTAGCTCTGCGACTCTGCAAGTGTTCAAACATAGTCATCAATTTTACAACAGCACTGCAAGCTTTATTGTTGTTCATTGTGCTTTAGGGATATGAACAACGGACATTTTTTTTCTTTTTCCATATCAGTAACAACTTGATGTGGGAATCTAATTATAGATACAAGAAGGGTTTCATCTTTCTGGTTGGTTTGTTGAATCCATACTGTACATCATTGCTACTTTTGGCAGTTATTTTTTGTGTTCAAATATTGCTTAAGCCTGAAGTGTTTACGGTCAAATTTGCTGCTGGTAATTTCGTTTTAATAGTATCATGTGCCTTAATTTTTGTGTGACGGATGAAATATCAGGTTTTGGTTTTTTTACCCCTTTTTGAGTTTCTGACGACCAATCGTGTGATAAACTATACTGTGTTGTTCAGGGTGCTAATAAAGTTCTGTTTTCACCACTTTGAATCAGTCATGAAGAACTGCATGCAATACTGAAAGATCGTGTTTTTTTGCTGTTATTTGTAAATTAAGTGTTTTGGTTTGCTCTTTGTTTTGTGAAATACAGTCATTTTTGTTAGTTTGCTTGTTTCTGTCTGTGTAATGTTGTTAGCACTCTCCTATCAAATATGTAGTAAGCACAGAAGATGTGTTTGTGTATGATGGTTCTAGTCTAGGCCAGCAGCAGGTACGTTTCAACATATGACCCAGAGTATATCCATCAGTCCTAATTTGAATGAAGTAGAAGAAAACGGTGAAAATACAAAGGGATTTGCTATGATTCATTTTCTTCAAGATTGGCCATGTGAGTTGATGCTATTTTCTGAAGTTTATGGCAGTTCTTAACATCATTTTTTCTTTTAAGTGAAACAGTTTGATAACTCTGCAGAAATGACAGCAATTTTTCCAGTAATTTCAAAGAGGTTTTATTCTTTTGCCAACTTCTGTCACCAAACGTTATCTACTAAACTGTAGCGAGCTCCGGTATTTTAAAATATTTATATTCTGTTTGGTTGCAGCCACACAGCAGTCCTCATTCTCACGTCTTAATTTCTTTCTTTTTGATTTGCAAAGAAAGCTACTTCTTTCAAAAAGACAATTGTTGAAATAAGTGGTCAAGTTTGGTTTTCAAAATGTGATGCCATAGTCCAAAAGAAAACAGTTTTTTTTCTAATGCTGAAAAGAGAATTTTATGGCATAAGTACAATGGCATTGTTTTGATAAATACGTGAATGCAGTCAAAAACGTTATATCTTAATTACATTTTTATGATAGAATGTGTTGAGAAATCACTTGTTTAGGATAATGAATATTTGATATTAGAATTTTGTTTAATTCGCATTATTAAGATGTATTTGTTTGTGTTATTTTTGTTGTAGATATAGATACATCTGTGCATAGTAGAATCAATGGTTTGAATGTGTGAAAATAAACCAGTTTATAAGTTTAAACAAATATGTTACGAATTTGGTGTGACATGAATGCGTGTGTGAATGTGTGTGCATGCGTGCATGAACAGGCATTATCACCACTGTTGTGCATCTGATCCAACATGTCATGCCACTCATAGAAACCATCCTTAAAAGGATTAGACATATAAACACTCAAAAGGGTTAAATTAAAGATTAAACAAGTCGCGTAAGGCAAAAATACAACATTTAGTCAAGTAGCTGTCTAACTCACAGAATGAAACTGAAGGCAACGCAACGCAGCAAGACCGTATACTATCGTCACTCCACCGCCCATGGCAAAGGCAGTGAAATTGACAAGAAGAGCGGGGTATTCGTTGCGCTGAGGATAGCACGCTTTTCTGTACCTCTCTTCGTTTTAACTTTCTGAGCGTGTTTTTAATCCAAACATATCATATCTATATGTTTTTGGAATCAGGAACCGACAAGGAATAAGATGAAAGTGTTTTTAAATTGATTTCGAAAAAGAAATTTTGATCATAATTTTTATATATTTAATTTTCAGAGCTTGTTTTTCATCCAAATATAACATATTTATATGTTTTTGGAATCAGAAAATGATGGAGAATAAGATGAACGTAAATTTGGATCGTTTTATAAAAAAAATATTTTTTTTACAATTTTCAGATTTTTAATGACCAAAGTCATTAATTAATTTTTAAGCCACCAAGCTGAAATGCAATACCGAAGTCCGGGCTTCGTCGGAGATTACTTGACCAAAATTTGAACCAATTTGGTTGAAAAATGAGGGCGTGACAGTACCGCCTCAACTTTCACGAAAAGTCGGATATGACGTCATCAAAGACATTTATCGAAAAAATGAAAAAAAACGTCCGGGGATATCATACCCAGGAACTCTCATGTCAAATTTCATAAAGATCGGTCCAGTAGTTTAGTCTGAATCGCTCTACACACACACACACACGCACAGACACACACACATACACCACGACCCTCGTCTCGATTCCCCCCTCGATGTTAAAACATTTAGTCATAACTTGACTAAATGTAAAAATGCAGTTGTCAGGTCATGTGACACACAGAGAAAAAGTTTCTGTTCCTTATTCTTTTCTCCGCCTCCGCCACACACACACACACACACCTAGAAAATATTAAAAAATTGGCAAAAGAGAAAAACAAGTCGCGTAAGGCGAAAATACAACATTTAGTCAAGTAGCTGTCGAACTCACAGAATGAAACTGAACGCAATGCAACGCAGCAAGACCGTATACTCGTAGCATCGTCAGTCCACCGCTCATGGCAAAGGCAGTGAAATTGACAAGAAGAGCGGGGTAGTAGTTGCGCTGAGAAGGATAGCACGCTTTTCTGTACCTCTCTTCGTTTTAACTTTCTGAGCGTGTTTTCAATCCAAACATATCATATCTATATGTTTTTGGAATCAGGAACCGACAAGGAATAAGATGAAAGTGTTTTTAAATTGATTTTGAAAATTTAATTTTGATCATAATTTTTATATTTTTAATTTTCAGAGCTTGTATTTAATCCAAATATAACATATTTATATGTTTTTGGAATCAGAACATGATGGAAAATAAGCTGAACGTAAATTTGGATCGTTTTATATTAAAAAAATTTTTTTTTACAATTTTCAGATTTTTAATGACCAAAGTCATTAATTAATTTTTAAGCCACCACGCTGAAATGCAATACCGAAGTCCGGGCTTTGTCGGAGATTACTTGACCAAAATTTCAACCAATTTGGTTGAAAAATGAGAGCGTGACAGTGCCGCCTCAACTTTCACGAAAAGCCGGATATGACGTCATCAAAGACATTTATCAAAAAAATGAAAAAAACGTCTGAGGATATCATACCCAGGAACTCTCATGTCAAATTTCATAAAGATCGGTCCAGTAGTTTAGTCTGAATCGCTCTACACACACACACAGACAGACAGACAGACACACACACACACACACACACACACACACACACATACACCACGACCCTCGTCTCGATTCCCCCTCTACGTTAAAAAATTTAGTCAAAACTTGACTAAATGTAAAAAGGCATACATGTACTACGAAACAATGTCAGCAAACAAAAATTCAAAAACGGAGTTAAAAAATAGCAAGTCGCGTAAGGCGAAATTACAACATTTAGTCAAGTAGCTGTCGAACTCACAGAATGAAACTGAACGCAATGCAACGCAGCAAGACCGTCATACTCGTAGCATCGTCAGTCCACCGCTCATGGCAAAGGCAGTGAAATTAATAAGAAGAGCGGGGTAGTAGTTGCGCTAAGAAGGATAGCACGCTTTTCTGTACCTCTCTTTGTTTTAACTTTCTCAGCGTGTTTTTAATCCAAACATATCATATCAATATGTTTTTGGAATCAGGAACCGACAAGGAATAAGATGAAAGTGTTTTTAAATTGATTTCGACAATTTAATTTTGATAATAATTTTTATATATTTAATTTTCAGAGCTTGTTTTTCATCCAAATATAACATATTTATATGTTTTTGGAATCAGAAAATGATGGAGAATAAGATGAACGTAAATTTGGATCGTTTTATAAATTTTTATTTTTTTTTACAATTTTCATATTTTTAATGACCAAAGTCATTAATTAATTTTTAAGCCACCAAGCTGAAATGCAATACCGAAGTCCGGGCTTCGTCGAAGATTACTTGACCAAAATTTCAACCAATTTGGTTGAAAAATGAGAGCGTGACAGTGCCGCCTCAACTTTCACGAAAAGCCGGATATGACGTCATAAAAGACATTTATCGAAAAAATGAAAAAAACGTCTGGGGATATCATACCCAGGAACTCTCATGTCAAATTTCATAAAGATCGGTCCAGTAGTTTAGTCTGAATCGCTCTACACACACACACAGACAGACAGACACACACACACACGCACGCACGCACGCACATACACCACGACCCTCGTCTCGATTCCCCCTCTATGTTAAAACATTTAGTCAAACCTTGACTAAATGTAAACAAGTCGCGTAAGGCGAAAATACAACATTTAGTCAAGTAGCTGTCGAACTCACAGAATGAAACTGAACGCAATGCAACGCAGCAAGACCGTATACTCGTAGCATCGTCAGTCCACCGCTCACGGCAAAGGCAGTGAAATTGACAAGAAGAGCGGGGTAGTACTTGCGCTGAGAAGGATAGCACGCTTTTCTGTACCTCTCTTCGTTTTAACTTTCTGAGCGTGTTTTTAATCCAAACATATCATATCTATATGTTTTTGGAATCAGGAACCGACAAGGAATAAGATGAAAGTGTTTTTAAATTGATTTCGAAAATTTAATTTTCATATTAATTTTTATATATTTAATTTTCAGAGCTTGTTTTTAATCCAAATATAACATATTTATATGTTTTTGGAATCAGCAAATGATGGAGCATAAGATGAATGTAAATTTGGATCGTTTTATAAATTCTTTTTTTTTTTACAATTTTCAGATTTTTAATGACCAAAGTCATTAATTAATTTTTAAGCCACCAAGCTGAAATGCAATACCGAAGTCCGGGCTTCGTCGAAGATTACTTGACCAAAATTTCAATGCCGCCTCAACTTTCACGAAAAGCCGAATATGACGTCATCAAAGACATTTATCAAAAAAATGAAAAAAACGTTCGGGGATTTCATACCCAGGAACTCTCATGTCAAATTTCATAAAGATCGGTCCAGTAGTTTAGTCTGAATCGCTCTACACACACACACAGACAGACACACACACACACACACACACACACACGCACACACACGCACGCACATACACCACGACCCTCGTCTCGATTCCCCCCTCTACGTTAAAACATTTAGTCAAAACTTGACTAAATTTAAAAACATGCCAAGGGACAAAACTCATTTCAAACCCGTCAAGATATTGCCTCCCTTGGAATATCTTCTGCGTTGGAGAAGTGAGAAAAAAGATTACAACAAAGATGGCGACTAACGCCGGACTTCCCTGGTCCTTGGCGATAAAACCGTTACTTTCGACATCTTACCCTTCGTTTCCCAAAAGTGACATTCCAGAATTTACCAAGGCAATCTTACGAAGGTATTGTATTTGACAATTTCTATTCTACAGCCAGTAAGGTATTGCAAGGACATGCCCCATATCTGCGTTGTTTCGATTTTGCGAGTCACGATTATTTTTGGTTCAGGAATTATTTACCACTCATAGATTATGGCGATGGGATTGTCTCTGATTTGTTTAATTTCTTTATTTTTCATGTTATGAATTGAAAAAAACAAGTAGTATAGTTTTGCTGAGCTTTAAGTCCAGTTTAAACCACGGATGCTGCAGTTTGTTCATTCGAATCATTGCTTTCTTCGTAAACCTGCTTGTGCAAGTGGGTAAAGGGGCAGACAAGCGTGACTTGTGACGTCTGTAACAGACCATAGTGTGAAACGGGTGCTCCATTTAAATTTTTAGTATTTATCTAACCTTTGACGTCTTCCTTCAAATCATTTCATTACAATTTTCTCTCATTTGTTTTTCGTTGTCTTGAATGTTCTCTCAATTCCTGGTTTTCCTTTTTACATTTAGTCAAGTTTTGACTAAATGTTTTAACATAGAGGGGGGAATCGAGACGAGGGTCGTGGTGTAGTGTGTGTGTGTGTGTGTGTGTGTAGATCGATTCAGAGTAAACTACTGGACCGATCTTTATGAAATTTTTCATGAGAGTTCCTGGGTATGATATCCCCAGACGTTTTTTTCATTTTTTCGATAAATGTATTTATTTGATGACGTCATATATTTGTAAAAGTTGAGGCGGCACTGTCACACCCTCATTTTTCAATCAAATTGATTGAAATTTTGGCCAAGCAATCTTCGACGAAGGCCGGACTTTGGTATTGCATTTCAGCTTGGAGGCTTACAAATTGATTAATGACTTTGATCATTAAAAATCTGAAAATTGTAATTAAAACATTTTTTTTATAAAACGATCCAAAATTACGTTTATTGTATTCTTCATCATTTTCTGATTCCAAAAACATATAAATATGTTATATTCGGATTAAAAACAAACTCTGAAAATTAAAAATATAAAAATTATGATTAAAATAAATTTTCCAAAATCGATTTAAAAACAATTTCATCTTATTCCTTGTTCGTTCCTGATTCCAAAAACATATAGATATGATATGTTTGGATTAAAAACACGTTCAGAGAGTTAAAAAGAATAGAGATATAGAAAAGCCTGCTATCCTCCTCAGCGCAACCGCTACAGCGCTTTTTTGGATTGTTAATTTCACTGCCTTTGCCACGAGCGGTGGACAGATGATGCTACGAGTGTACGGTCTTGCGGAAAAAATGCAATGCGTTCAGTTTCATTCTGTGAGTTCGACTGAGCTTGACTAAATGTTGTATTTTCGCCTTACGCGACTTGTTTCTGTCTTGGACTTGATGTTCAATCAGTTACAATTAACTTACACTTGCAGTTGTACAATTAATATAAATTAAGTAGAAGTGCAATGCCAAGGCACTGCATACCCCCCGCGAAGGACAAATCCACTCTCTCTCCCTCTCTCCCTCTCTCCCTCTCTCCCTCTCTCTCTCTCCCTCTCTCTCTCTCTCTCTCTCTCCCTCTCTCTCTCTCTCCCCCTCTCTCTCTCCCCCTCTCTCTCTCCTCTCTCTCTCTCTCTCTCTCTCTCACACACACACACAGACACACACACACACACACTAAAGTCTTATTGACTCACACAAATCTCATACACACACATACACACAAAGACAGACATACACACATGCACTCATTCACACTCACTCACACGTACTCACGTACTCACGCACTCACTCACTCACAGAAACTTAATACACACAAAACACACACTCATGCGCACATATAATTAGACGGACACACACACCTTTACAAACAAACACACACAAACTCATGAACACAAGCACACACATACACGGCACAGCCACTTTCTCTCTTTCTTACACTTACACACGCAAACGCACATAAATAACCACACACTCTCTCTCTTTCACACACACACACACACAAACAGTAACACTAACACATGTGCACAAAATGCACCCACACACACACATCGCGCGAGAGAGAAAGACCGCAAAGAAGGGATGACGTCATGATGCATGACATCATCTTCTTACGCAAGCTTTATCCATAGACTTGGAAACTATAGAATTTCTACCCGGCCAAAGCGGCCTTGGGTGGCTTTTGCTCCAAAACTGGGGGAAGCCATTTTACCCGCCGTAAAGTATGTTCTCAATTTTTGGTGAACTTCCATCCCCAACTGTAGCTGCTGACCGGGCACAAAGAATCCTTCTTTTTCATGTATTATCGGGATGAGCATTTCTCAAGTCGATTACAATATAGCGTTTGTGGGATACCTCCAGCTTTGCTGGGATAATATTTATATATTTTTTTTATATTACTCCATTTGGCTCAAGTAAGTGTAACATAAAAAAGATGGCCCTTAATGAGGGATGTCGTTAGGCGTCAGGCATCGGACATAGATCGATTAAAAGGCTCAAATGTCAGATCCACATAAGAACTCCATTCCTTCGGACACTGCGTTATTTGATAATTTTCCTCTCATGATAGAAATCTTAAAAAAGCGACCGGGCGCTCTCGCGTACAGGTGCACTGAAGTTGTGCAGTGCAGATCTTGCGTTTTCAGAACTGTTTGTGGTATGAGCCGTTTGCGTACACCCGTCTACAGCACACTAAAGTTAGGGAGACAACTCCAACTGACCAAGGCTCGCGTCTGCTTTAATTTGATTTTGGTTAGAGATGAAGCGCACGGCACTGAATTATGCCACCAAAAAAACCTAAAGCCTGTCAAGTACAGCAAAAGCTGAACACGTTTGGCGTTTCAACGGCATCGTGTGCTACATTACGGCCAAGAACATGGGAAAACACGGCTAGCTATAGCATCATTCTTGAAAATGACAGTGCCAATGTCAGTGTCGCAGCTGAAACCTCCACAATCACGGAAAGTAAAGTTTCGTCACTTGAAGATGGTGTCGCTACAGCAGGAAACTCACACAAACGGTCTTTTAATCAGGTTGACTATTCACGGCTGACCCTGTTTACAGTTTAGTACTAGTTGGTCAGAATTTGACAGCAAAGAGACCATCTATACATATAGGCAAACTGTTTTGTCGAATCTGTCAAGAAAAAGCTCTGCCAGGAAATCATGCAGTTTGTGTGCCAATCAAAGTAAGAGTGCTGAAGTTTTTGGTTGCTTTTTAGTTTTTTTGTTTCTTTTTTGTGTGTGTATGAGTTATGAGTTATGAAACAAAAGTAATAAAACAATATACGCACACAATGTTGGTGCAAACACTGATATGTGTGTGTGCACATGATTGTGTTTTTCACAAAATTATAATGTGCTATTAAAATGTCTGAAAGCAGTCAAATGTCCTATTGATGCCGAAGAGCTCAGGACATTTGTCCTATAAGTATGAATTTGTTGCAACATCCCTGCTTAATAAGAAGATAATGTCTGTACGTTTAAGAGGAGTCAGTATGGTAGACCGCCCATTCCTGTGTACTGTAAGCTACTACTAGCTCCCCCCAGGCTTTCAGGACCACCATGGAGGCCTGGCTCAGAGGAAATAGATTTTGCCGATGTACTTATAGTCAACTGACTGACGTTTATTTCCTTCGCGAATACCAAAAACGAAACATCAATGTTTTGAACGGAAGTCATTGCCAAAAAATATAGATGCCAGAGTGGTTTCCCTTGGACAAGGGAAACCACACTCAGCGTTTGCGTTCGCCGGTTCGCGATAGTTTATCAGTCAGTCACTGAGTCAGTGCTTTCGATTTGGATTTAAACATCATGTCGCAACCAAACAATAAAAAAAACAAGAGGCGAAGCCTTCAAGGCTCACGTAAGAAATCGACAAACAGTAACACAAACTCAATCACTCCGTCACACATACACACACACACACAGTAAGCATAGGTGACACTGTGCAAGAAAGCGAGACAATAGATCTAGATCTGTCTGTCTGCATGTAGCCTACTTACAGACACGACTGCCAACTAGTCTCAGCCCGCTCAAAATAACAATGACCGAGACATTCCTTCGCGTGATGTCTAACCCTCTTACGCCATAATGTGACGTCTTCAAATGACGAAATGTTAAAGTTTCTACCACAGACATACACACGCACGCACGCACATATGCACGCACAGACAGACAAAGTTACGATCGCATAGGCTACACTTCGTGAGCCAATAATTTGGCCAAGGTTTGCTACCCGTCGCCAAGGTAAGTGATTCCGGACAAAATGATAGGAACACCGCGAATGTGAACAGTGTCAGTGTGAGTGGTAGTAGTGTTGTCGAGTCGATCGAAGCAGACGACATAGCAGACGATAGTCACCGCGAATCGAAATCTGCTGAGCCAGAGAATGAAAAGCGTCCTCCAAATCGTGGTTTCCAAGCAAAATGGCTCACTCTACACGGTCTTTTATTGGTGTTTTACCAGTCATGTTTCCCAAGGCTTGTCAAGATTTGCACAAGATTGGACTTTCAAGAAATTAAAGTTAAAGGTTTGAAAAAGTTTCAGAGAACTGGTGTCTGATGTGTTTCAGTTGCAGTATGCAACATATTATCCAGGGGCGGATTAGGGGGGGTGTCACAGGGGTTCCGGACACCCCCCTCTCCCGGCTGCCCCCCCCCCCAAAAAAAAAAAAATCTGTCTGTGATTTTTTCTCTTTTTTTCTGTCTGTAAAGCCGGGGGAAGAGTTAATTGTTTAGTTGTCACAGTATGCCTTCTAACCATACTATATGATGTCGGGAGCAGATATCAGTGAAGATAAATTGCCATTATTTAATACTAACGTTAAAAGAAATAATGAGTGGCTGCCGACACCAGTTGATCATGTTTAAAATCAAGGATAAGCCACAAATTGTTTATAAAAGAGCTAAAATTCTTCAGCTTCAGGGGGGCTTTGCCCCCCAGACCCCCCAGCGGGACCCTGGACAATCAAAGCCTGACCAATACAGAAAAACAAATGGACCCCAGGTTCAAACCCCCCCCCCCCCCCCCCCCCCCCCACTCTCTCTGGCTTAACTGCTCCGCTCTGTAATTTGTGTTCCTGAGACAATGATTGTATGTATTGGTGTTCCCCTCTTGAGTCTTGTGCTTCAATGTTGCGGTGACTTTGTATGAGCCAAAATAATGGCCGAAAATTTTCCAAGATGTCCTAAAGCTTTCTGACAGTTTCGGCCAAATGTCCCAACATGAAAATGTCTAGCAACACCCCTGTAAACACCCCTGTTCAAAAACCACTGCCCTCTCCTTCCCTCCCCGTCTCCCTCTCTGTGATCCATGTCTCCCCACCCCCAAGAAATCGGTTGTATGCAGTATGGATGTACAAGAAATTATTCTATTCTATCGCTCTTGCTCTTTGTTGTTTGTCATGTTTCATCGGGGCCCCATTGCTGAGCTAGGTAGCACTTGTTGGTAGGCTAACCCAACGGTCCAGGGCCTGTCAGGCTGTGACTGGGTTTCAGGGCGAATCACATAAAGTTTGCAACTGTGTGTGTTTTAAATCTATATCTATATACGGCTTGTGTGTGTCTGTCTGTGTGTTCGCGATTCACCGTCAAAGTTCTGGATGGATCTGCTTCAAATTTGGTGGGCATATTCAGGTAGACCCCGGACACAATCGTGGAAAATTTTGAACACGTGCATGCTCTCAGCGCACAGCGCTGAACCGATTTTGGTTTTTCTGTACATCCATTCCCAGTAACTCTTCCTTATCTTCTCCAGTGTTTTGTGCGTTTATCTCCCTTCCTTCGTACGGTGCGCCGGCAAAGCCGGCGTACACCCGGCAAAGCCAGGTCCCCGGCGAAGCCGGGTATTCGGCTCTACTTCTTCTCGGCGAAGCCGTACCCGGCGAAGCGGGTATTCATCTAGTATAATATATATATATAGACTATCCTGTATCCACTTTATCTTTCACTCTATGGACCTTAGGCGCACCAACCAATGAGTATAGTTGCTCTATTTCCTCGGTCATTTGAAGAAGCAGAAGACCTAAAATTTGCCAACTGATGTGGCTTTCCGGAAGGAAATTAAGTATTTATTGTGATTTACCCCTAAACACATTTTTACTAATTTTAGTCAGTGGTGCACTTCTCTGCACTAGTTCTGGACATTGGCAGCAGGATATTGATTTTATGGAAATATCTAAGTGAAGATTATGATGCATTGGTCGCTGTTTAGTGTTTAGATTCACTTGACGTTCTGATTGTTATGACTCAATATGAGAAAAATTTGTTGCATAATGTCGCTCTTCTTTCAGTGAAAAGGACATTCTTGAACATGACGAGGAGTATGAGCCTTTCTATTCCTCTTTCGTGGCACTGGCAAGCCACTTCCTCAGCACAGAGTGCAATTCTCGTAAGCTACTTTTAGATTGTTTGTGAATGTACTAAAATAATAAATGTCCTAATTCAATGGTATATATGAGTCCTGCTAATTAATGTATCAGCTTTCTTCTTGTTCAAGTTGTTGTGTTAAGCTTAGTGTACAATTTTTGTGAGTGCAGTGTGCATCTGTATCTCTGTGGTAGTTTGAACTTTGATATGAAGTAAAACTTTGCTTTGGGAATGGGAGCTTAGGAAATAATAAGAAGACTTGTGCAGCTTTTTGTATTCACAAGTAAAGACTAAGAGCATGAAACATATGAACATGTCAATGTTTTCTGTATGTTAGATTTTATTAGTATCAAGCCATAACCTTGATGTGATTGTGTTGTAATTTTACCATGTTTCTTAGTAAAGTAACTTAGTTGTTATACATTGTGGTGGTTTGTCATACTGTATTCACAGTCTCGCTCAAAGCTTAATAATGTGACAGTGAAACTCGAAGATGATGATAGCCTTTTTTTTTTTAAGTTTTGCGCTGTCAATGGTAGTTGGTACACATGCTTTTATGTTAAACTTGTGTAACTTTTGCAGTGTCCAGAGCAAACCTCAATCAGTCGATTGCTGCCTGCAAGGTCCTCTTGCGCTTTCTGCTGCTCAGAATGCAGTCACGGTCAGAGAGCTGCACCATTTCACAGGTAAGAAAAATATCACCAACACTTGCTCACGGTCAGATGCATTTGTAGAGATAGACACTCTGTCTCAGCCTTACACTCACGTATACAGTGGAACCCCCCTTTTAAGACCTCCAAACATCTGAGAAAATCAGGTCTTAAAAAGGAGGGAGTCTTAAATTGGGGGTAAATTTACAGAGGTTATGAACAGAAAGTCTGAGAAAACAAGGTCTTAAAAAGGAGGGAGTCTTAGATTGGGGGGTCTTAAAAGGGGGTTCTACTGTACTATGTTCCTTTAGTAGTGTAATGTAACAATACTGACATTAGTTTCTGTCTGTCTTCTTCTACACTTGTTATCTTCATTCTCTCCTTCTTACTATTTTTTTTATATATATTATTTTGCTGAGGAAGACTTTGGTCGAAACTTGTTCTATTTACTGTTTCTATGTTTGCAATTGCATCTGGTGAGTCATGTTTTGTGACATTGCAGAAATACCTGATGATTCTGATCCGAGGGCTGTGCAAGGGGGGCGGCTGCCTGTCCAAATCGGATGTGGCGACCTTCACCTCCATGATGAAGACCTCCAAACAGCCCCCCATCCTTCGTGGTGATGCCGAAACTGCAGGTAATATTGTGATTGCTTTCTATTCTCAATTTTGGCTCAGTATTCTTGTCATTTATGATTGATTCGAATTTGTTGTAAAGTTGTGTGAATTGAGAATAAACATGTTTTTTGTGGGGTTTTTTGCTTGTTGATTTTAAGTCTTTTTATGTCTTTTGAGGTCAGAATCGATTTATTTGTTTGCCGGTGTAAAACTATAGAACATGTCTGTTTGTTGCCTTGTTTGTTGCCTTGTTTATTGTCTGTTGTAAATGGTTATGTTATTTTATATGTTTATTTGCTTGAACTGTTTTTACATGTGAAATGTTGAATTTTGATTTCCAGTGTTCATTTTTAGGGTTTGTAAAGTGCTCTCTATACATTTGCAGGTGAATAGCGCATATAACTAGATCAGTCCAGAATGTTTTATTATCATTATTGTAATCTATGCTGTATCTTTGAGAGAAGTATTAGAATTTTGTGTATTCTTTATAAGCATCAAGTTCTGGCACTTTGCATTTAGTTCATAACCTGC
This sequence comes from Littorina saxatilis, assembly GCF_037325665.1. Classification (NCBI taxonomy): domain Eukaryota; kingdom Metazoa; phylum Mollusca; class Gastropoda; order Littorinimorpha; family Littorinidae; genus Littorina; species Littorina saxatilis. Next base: position 25,099,269 of record NC_090259.1, read on the forward strand.
TGTTTGATTTACAATCACCTTTGCATGTGGCTGAGCAAGTACTTTGATGTTTTTGACTTTTTTCTCCAGATGCCAGGTATATAACAGTCTGTTTGGAAACTGTAGTTACTTTGTAGCAAGGCTTTATATTATGTGTAGATGACATTTTAAAAGTGACTTCTGTTGTGTGGGTAACATGATATATTAATTGACTGTGTTTCTTCGTATTGTTGTGGTTACAGCATGAAAAGTTAAGATGAAAAGTGCTGTGAGCAGGTAAAGAAGGAGTTAGTGCATTTTTTTGAATCATCTTTCCAAGCCTTTGGTTCAGTTGTATTAACTTTTGGTTTATAATACCGTGGAGGCAGAGCAGACTGAACATACAGAGAAAAGTACATTTTGTGTTCTTCCAATTAGATTGCATTCACGCTTTCTGTTGTAGAAGGGACAGAGCAGACGGAACAGAAAGAGAAGGAGAGAAAGCTGTCGCGCTTGGACACAGGCAGCAACCTTTTCGACCAGCTGACCTCCGTGCTGGACCAGACGGTCCCCATTTCCGTGTCCAAGATGGACTCCAACCTTGACCCCAGCTCCATCACCTCCCACGACAGCCGAGCCTCTGGCGGCGAGACCATGGAAGACATGGTGACGTCGTTTGCCAGGAAGAACTCGAGCTGTCTACTGCAGCTGAACGGCGCTAACATTTTGGTGGAGTCTTGCGGCCAGTTGATATATCTGTCCAGATACCAGCAGCGCTATAGAGACGCCCTGGCTGGCACCTCTTTCCTCTTGCCTGCCACGCTGTCCGAAGCTTTGACCACAAGAAACACGTAAGTTGGTTGGAGGGAAAAAATGTGTTAGTAGCAGAAATATACGTATGCAAGTGTTGCAGGTAAAATGTTATGAGCTCGTTGTCTTGATGATAGCTTTATTGTTTAGTTAACCAGCTTGTATTCGAGACGAGTAGTTCACAGGCACGTACAGAAATCTGTAAGTGTTTTGTGTGATGTGCTTGTTGTGTTGATGATGGGTTATTATGTAGTACTTTGTCTTGTATTTTGGGCAGGTGTCAAGAAGAACAGGGGTGGAAATGTTTTTTGTCATGTATTCATGTCATGCTTACTTATTCCAGACTCTTTAGAAAAGCATATGCTTGATACTCAAGAGTAATTGCATAGGCGGCAATTACATGCTTTACAAGTTCACATAAATGTGACAGTCCATCACAAAATCAGTCTTAAGGGGAGAGGTGGCACGAAAAATTTCTACTGGATGTTTGCACTTTTTCTTGCAATATTTGTACGTATTATCAAGCAAAAACACATAAAAAGACTCATTTGTGCCAAAAAATTGCCTGGGGGTCTTTTTATGGGTAAAAACGCTCGATTTTTGACAAAAAAACATGAAACGGCCTATTCAGCTCTAGCGTGATATTTTAGAAATTTCTCAAGCTAACAACCTCATATTTGTTGTTATGAACTCACAAGTAGCGTTTCTCAGTAGTTACAGAGCATTTTTGTGAGTATCAGCCTTAGTTTCCATAAAAATAAAAAAAATTGGCCGACATTATATTTTCGCATGAAAATGCTATGTCAGGCTTTTATTCTAATTCATAAAAAACAAAAAACAAATTTTTTTAAAAAAGCGCTCCTGTAACTACGGGGCGAATTCATTTACAATGATTGGGGTGAAAAAATTGGTAGTCTACCACAAGTAGATGAGAAGTGAAGACCTTCGTCGCGTGGTTACCGTCCTTGAAAATCATATTCTGAGAAAATGGTGATTGAAAGTTTGTGAAATGTTTCTGTAAAAAAGATGAAGACAGATGGCCAAATAAAGATGATATGAGTGCTCCTGTATTGTTCACAGACTTCTTGAAATGGTTCAGTTACTTATTCTCCCCCGTCTCCCATCAGTCCAGCTCCGTACACCTCCCCCTCCTGGTCTTCTTGCTGCTCCAGCTGGCGTTGACGACCCGCACATCTTGCCCTACGGGCTGCCACAGCGGCCACAGCTGTTGCTTTCTCTGCTTTCTGAATCCTAACCTTGTCTTTCTTGGCCAAAGCAGCCTCCATGAGATCAGTTATTGGCAAGCTCATGTGGTCCATGACCTGTGCCAGTGCAAAGTTGCCTCTGTTGAACTTCGCAACAGCCTCAGCGGTGGCTGCTTCCACCCGGCCTTTCCCAACAAAGATTTCTTTGGGGCAGTGTCCCCACATGACATTGTGCAGAGACTCGTTACTGTTCTGGGTTTTGCCATGGGCCACGCGCTTGAGAAGAATGGGATTGGTCATTCTTCTGTAGATGGGCAGAACAGCATGCGAGACTTCCCTGGACAAGGCGGTGCCGTTGTGCTCTGCGTGTGGAGGTGGTGGTTGCTCTTCTGCCCTGGCTCTTTGAAAAAAGCACCATGAGGCTGGCCCAGCTGGACATCTGTCGTGGTGAGGGTCCTCGTCAGTTGAAGTTACATGGAAGAAAGTGGCCCAGATCGCCTGCTCCATGGCTCGCTGATCTTCAAGGTTGTTGAGGATTGCGCTACGGAAGTAGTTTTGCAAGCGTTGGCACTTTTCCTTGGTTAGTCGCCCCTCCCCTCTTCCACCAAGCCTTTCATCCTTTGCTGCCTTGCGGAGAGCTGTGCCCATTCTCTTGGGGAGGTGGTTGGTACATTCCAGCTTGGTGATGGGACGTGTGGGACCGTAGGGCTGAGCTGCAGCCACAGCATTGAAAGCCGTAGAATCTCCGTCCGACAGCATAGTTCTGTACCTGAGGTTGTGACGCTCAACAGACCTGCAGCACAGTAAAAATCAGAAAACCCATTGTGTAGGCAAGCAAATTGTGCACCTCTACTTGCAGAACACAATTTATGCGTTCAGGATTTGCTTATAAAGTTATAAAGGGGGGGGGGGGGGGTGGTGTGTTACAAAATATTTTCACAGTAGTATTGTTTTGTTCTTGTTTTGTTATAAAAGGCTATAAATGAACTTTGTTATTGTTACTAATTCATAATCGAATCTTCGTGCACTCTCTCTCTCTCTCTCTCTCTCTCTCTCTCTCTCTCTCTCTGTTCTGAACTTCAAAAATTAAAAGATAGGCTATGGTGGGGGTATACAGATTATATTCTTACCTTCCCCATAACTCCAACGCTGCATCCCTCTCCATAGACTTTGCAGATCCCTGGTGGTTGATGCTGCACTCAGCCCGGTGTTGCTGCTCCCATCGCAGTTGTTGGGCAGGGGTCATCTCCTCCAACTTCTCCTTATTCATGGCACATGTGTGGCAGTAGGTGGATTTTACAGAGAAGTCGAGCACCAACCCAGTGAGAACGTCAACCACCACTCCTACACCATAATGTGATGAAAAACCCCTTTTATGCCAGGTGCCATCAAAGGCAACATCTACCCAAAGAATACCGTCATCTTCTTCCCAGGCAGCGTCTTCATCCTCTTCGTCAAACTGGACATCTGCTCTACCTTGAGGAAAGGTCTGCCTGTATGCAACATTTACATGCTCAACAGTTTCCACCAGTGTGACATTTGTTACGGCCAAGATGCTGGCATTGACCTTTTTATCAATTCTTTGATATGAGCTTTTGTTCATCACGGGCATGCCAAACACTGTGCACAGCTTTTCCACACTTGAGTACCCACTGCCAATCTCATGCGAGTATAGGACAATCTGTTTGTTCACGTCAAAGGGAACATTCTTCATGTGGTTGCGGTTGCTCTCTCTAGGTGAAGAAAATTCTGACCGTCTGTACTGGCAGCTGTCACAGCAAAGTGCTAACTCTTGGGACAAGCCCATGGATTCTCCAGCGCGTATCGTTAAATGTCCTGCTTCGCATTCCGGGCACTTCACATCCGATAATAGCGAGTTGAGCTGACCACACTCAACGATACACCATGTACGTTTCGGTTCAGCAGGCACATCGGCTGGCACTTGTGCGTTCTGCAAGTCATCGGCACCACTGAATCTTCTTAGCTTCTTCGCAGAGGCTGAAGCACCCTCTATTAAATTACATATTCCTACTCCGAATCACATGTAGCAGTTGACTCAGTCTAAAGTGCTAGGTCTGAAAAGGCTACCCGTCTAAGGGGAGCAACCCCAACTAAAAAAGTGTAAACGTAGCTATGGTAATGACGACGCACCCAGGGAGTTACCTCCCCTCCTGCGTACTACGTCACTACTGCTACTGACCACGTGACCCCTATCATTCGACACTTCAGCTTTCTAGGGAGCAGGTCGTGAATTTTTTGGCTCTAGTGGAAGTTCGCTGTTTGGTGTTTGCTTAGACACCCACCGGCACCCACACCCGTCTCTTCACCCGCTGCACTGGTAGTTGGTGAGCTCGTTCCTTTACTTGTATCGAACGTAATTTTTCAGTTGCTACTTGAAATTTTCGGCCACGTGTTGGTCACGTATTTTGTGGTAGCCATTTTGGAATTTTGTGTCTCCATTTTGTTGTCAGCATGTCTGACGGAGACAAAAAGCGCGAGCGCGGCAAGGCTGATGCGAAGGGGAAAATTAAACCCAAGTCTTCCACTTCTGTCCCTAAGCCTATTTTGGTTGTTGTTTCTGACGCGGCTAACAATGCTGTTATGACGGTCCCTATTTCTGCCCCAAATGACCAGCCGGTTGGGGGGCAGTCTAATCAACCTACGCGTACCGTTGTTTCTCGCTCGTCTTCTCTGCCTCTTGCAGATTCGACGTCGCTGGTTTCATCGTTGCTTTCTTCGCTGGTTCCCGAGCTTCGCACGTTGGTGAGAGAGGAGATGGTGCGTTCTCAGCCTTCGACTTCCGTTGTCCCGTCGATGGCTTCCTTTCCGCTTCCGGCTGTGACGCTGTCCTTGACCGAGGCGGTTGCTTCTGTGCCTTCTACCGCTGTGGTTGGCGACGCAAGTAAGTTGGGCTTGTCCGTAGGTCCTCGTGAGGCCGCTGGACGCTCCCTGCTGGGAAGCAGCCCTTTTCTGCGGGTTCACGACCCGCAAACCCCTGTTCGTTCTCACTTTGGCTTCACGGAAGACCATCGTGTCGATGAGCAATGGCGGCATTTGGTTCAGGCTTCGACGCTTCCGGCACTCGCCGGAAGTGTAGGTCCTCCGACGTACGCACCCGCTGGGGTCGTTTCCGGAGTCGACCAGCCAGTTCCGTCTGCTGCGCTTCCGGCACTCGCCGGAAGCATAGGTCCCCCGATGTACGCACCCGCTGGGGTCGTTTCCGGGGTTGACCGGACGTGGCCCTCTGGGCAATCGGCCTTCCGGCCGCCGTCCACAGTGTCTGCGCTTCCGCCTTTCGCGGTCGCGTCTGATACTTTTCCGGCTCAGACCGGATCTGCTGCTTCTTCCGCTTCCGCTTCCTCTCGGGTGGCGGTCGCGGGGGGGCATCACCAGCCCTTTGGGCAGGTGTCTCAGCCCTGGCCGGGGCAGTCAGCGCTTCCGTCTTCGGTTGTTGCTTCGACTGCGGTTCCGGTTCCGGCGGCTGTGGGCATGCCGTCCTCTTACTCTTTCCCTATTCAGGGCATGAGTTCGGATGGCATTGGAGTGGACGGGTTTCCGGTTTCCGGTTACGGTGTTCACCGCCCTTCTACCAGCAACGTGGACTTCGGTCCTTCGCCGGATGTTTCGGATATTCAGTCCGTCGCCAGCGAGGCTGCACGTGTTGGTTATCCGGAGAGACTCAAAGTGGCCCTTGAGGCCGCTGCTGAGGTCACTTCGAGATATTTCGCGGAAGGGGCTTCGGTCTCGTCGGCTGCCGCTTCGACGGCACCGTCCGCGATGGCTGATTTTCGCTCTGGGAAGGAGGATGACTCATACTTCCGGTTTTTGGAGTCTCCTTCCATAGCCTTTCAGCTTTCTCAAGTTTTGGCCAAGCCATCTCCTTCCGGAAGCGGAATTCCTTCACTTCCGGTTCCGCTGCTTGTGCCTCACGGCTCAGTTCCGGAGCTGGCTCAGCAGTGGATGGCTTCGCCTTCTCAGGCTTCTGCATTCGCTCTGTCGTCTCACAAGCGGTTGGTTTTGCAGAAGTCTCCTAGGAACTTGTTGGATGCTTTCGCTCTCCCGCGTTCATCTTTGACAGTTCCTCCGGAGATGCTTGCCTTGTTGGCCAAGCCTATCAAGAAGGATGACGGCGTGCTCTTTTCTGAGAACACGCTGATTGCTTCTGAAGAGGCAGGGCGTCAGCAGCTGGAGCTTGCCTCCATTGCTGAGACTCTCATTCGGGCCCTCTCTCGTGCCCTCACTGATTCGCTGAATCCGTTCTCTCTCAGCGAGGATCAGGATGCGGATGACGTCTCCACTTTGTTGGCCGCTCTTGCGAGGGTCAATGAAGAACAGATGAGACTTTCTGCTGTGCACTATGCGCACTCTGTTATGTGTCGTCGGGATCTCTTCCTGTCACACTCTCAGTTTTCGGATCAGGCGACCAAGGACACTTTGCGTGCCTCACCGGTCTTGGAGGGTTCCCTCTTTGGGCATCTCGTTTTTGATGCCCGAAGACAGGAAATTCAGGCTAACAGGGACCAGCAGTTCTCTGACTTTTCCCTGCACAGCCTTAAGCAGTCCAAGCAGTCTCAGCCTTCTCAGCCGAAGCAGGCTAAGGTTGCTGGCCCTCCCAAACCGGCAGACAAGGGTCGGGGACGTTCCTCTTCTCGGGGCTCGAGAAGACGACCTTCTTCCGGCAGGGGGAGAGGCGGCTCTGGAAGCAAGCCTCACCCCCAATGAAGTGCTCCCGATCTCCCCCCCACCCCGCCCTCCACTCTGGTGATGGCGGGGGGCCCTTCCCGGGCACTTTCCCACTGGCTCGTGTCTGTACAGAGTCAATGGATCGTGGGGGTCGTGAGGTCGGGCTTCCGTCTTCTCTGGAAAGATGGCAAGGCACCTCTGGTCAGGCGTCCGCCGGCGTTCAGGCCTCCCTCCTCGCAGGAAGCCATTTCCGTCCTTCGGTCGGAAATAGACTCCCTGGTGCAGAAGGGCGCAGTGGAGAAAGTCCTCGACCACAGTTCCCCTGGGTTTTACGGACGGCTTTTCGCCGTCCCCAAAGCCTCAGGGGCATGGCGTCCTGTCTTGGACCTGTCGTTCCTCAATACCTTTTTGAGGGAGATAAGGTTCAAGATGGAGACGCCAGCGTCGGTCAGGGACTCTCTCCGCCCGGGAGATTGGGCGACTTCCATCGACCTGACGGATGCATACTTCCATATTCTTATGCATCCAGCCGACCGGAAATGGCTTCGTTTCCGGTGGGCAAGTCAGGTTTACCAGTTTCGCGCCCTTCCTTTCGGCCTGTCTCTCGCCCCTTGGGTCTTCACCATGGTCGTGAGACAGGTCTGCGCGCTGGTGAGGTCGCGGGGTGTCCGGCTACGTGCCTACCTGGACGATTGGCTCATCCTGAGTCAGAGTCAGGCGGGGTGCGAGCAGGATACCCAATCGGTTCTTCGGGAGGCCAACTTGTTTGGCTTCTCGATCAACCGATCAAAGTCGGAGCTGACACCGTGTCAGACGTTCACCTACTTGGGAATGTCTTTCGACACGGTGGCTTGGACTGTTCAGCCCTCTCAGAAGAGGGTGGACAAGCTCCAGGCGTGCATACGCTCCACTTTGCCTCTCCCGAGGGCCTCCCTGCGGACTTTGGCCTCCATCTTAGGGCAGATGGAGTCCATGGCTCTCCTGGTCCCCTTGGGGAGGGTCCACAAACGTCCCTTTCAGCTGGCGCTGAAGCCGTTCGTGGACTCTCCCACGGTGGATTGGAATGCCCTCATCCCTCTCCAGGGATGGTTCCAATCCGCTACCCTTCCGTGGCTGGACACGGAGTGGGTGTGCAGGGGCGTGCCGATAGCCCTTCCTGCCCCAGATTTGGACCTGTTCACGGACGCGTCCTTGATGGGGTGGGGGGCTCACACAGACCAGCTGACTGCGTCAGGTCTGTGGTCGGCAGATCAGAGGATGCAGCACATCAACTTGCTGGAGCTAGAAGCCGTGGCTCTAGCTCTGGACAAGTTCCGGCCCTCCCTTCAGGCCAAGCATGTTCGTCTGTTTACAGACAACACGACAGTGGCAGCTTACATCAACAAGCAGGGAGGGTCGCGGTCTCCGTCGCTTTCGGTCAGGGCCTGCGAGATCCTGATTTGGTGTTCAGAGCATCAAATCAGGCTTTCGGCCAGGTACCTGCCCGGAAGCTTGAACACTCTGGCGGACGCGCTCAGCCGCTCCGACAGAGTGCTTCAAACAGAGTGGACCATCACTCACGGAGCGCTGGATCGTCTCTGGTCTCTTGTGCAGAAACCTCAGGTGGACCTTTTTGCCACCAGGTTCTCGAAGAGACTACCAGTGTTCGTCTCACCATTCCCGGATCCCGAGGCGTGGGAGACGAACGCGATGGACATTTCCTGGTCAGGCCTGGAGGCTTACGCGTTCCCGCCATTCCAGTTACTCACACGAGTTCTCAGGAAGGCGGAGCAGGAGGGCCCGTCCCTCCTGCTGATCGCTCCTCTTTGGCCGTCTCAGCCGTGGTTCCCGGACCTGCTGAGACTCGCCCAGGGCCCTCCCATTCCTCTCGCTCTCACGCGAGGAGAACTGGTACAGCCTCACACCGGCAGCCTCCACGCAGAGCCTCAGATGCTGAATCTTCACGCGTGGAGGTTGTGCGGTCTTCTCTGAGGCGCAAAGGGGCATCAGATCTGACCATGGACCTGGTAGGACGCTCGCACAGAGCATCTACCTCGTCCGTTTATGAGTCACATTGGAGGGCCTGGGTTACCTGGTGTCACGAGCATCGGCTGGATGCTACGGCGCCCCGCACGATGCACGTGGCGAACCATCTTGCTTTCATGTCCTCTCAGGGAGCTTCCGCTGCCTCGTTGAAAGTAAGAAGATCGGCCATCTCGGCGACCCTACGCCAGATAGGTCGCTCTATAGATGTTAGTGGCGTGATCGCGGGAGTCATCAAGGGCGCTTCCCTTTCTGACGTCAAGTCCCGTACGCCCGTTCCTAAGTGGGATCTCTTATTGGTCATGGAGTTTCTGCGCTCAGCGGATTTCGAACCTCTCAGAGATGCCAGTTTTGCGAATCTTACACGCAAGTCCCTTTTCCTTTTGCTGCTAGCATCGGCAAGAAGGGGCAGTGAGATCCACGCTCTTTCCGGTAATTCGGACGACATTTCCTTTGAATCAGATGGGTCCGTTACCTTGCGGTTTCGGCCTGAGTTCCTTGCGAAAAACCAGGCTCCCGAGCGAGCTTCTCCTTTGGTTCATGTCAGGCCGTTGTCCACTATTCTGGCTCCGAACGACCCAGACTTAGTAAATTGCCCTGTTAGAGCCCTTCACATCTACCTTGCTCGTGCTCAGTCTCTTAGATCCGCAGCTCAAAAGCTTTTGTTTATTTCTCTCAATACGGAGAGACATAAGGATATCACTAAGACGACTCTGGCCCGGTGGGTGTCGGCGCTCATTAAGCATGCTTACGAGTGGAGCCGCCGCAATGAAGGGGGGACACAGCCTGTCCTTCCTCTGGAATCAGCTCGGGCTCACGAGACGCGAGCTTGGGCCTCCTCCTTGGCCGTGTTACGATCAAGAAGACTGGAGGAGGTGCTACACACCGCATACTGGCGTTCCGAGGATGTCTTCATGAATTTTTACCTGCGTGACATCTCGGCTCTTCGCCAGGATGGATCTAGAGCTTTGCCTGCCATGGTGGCAGGGGGTCAGCTCTTGACAAGGATTTGAGAGTGAGTTTGAACTTTTTTCTTGCCCACCGCCTTGTTGTTTCAATCTGCTACATGTGATTCGGAGTAGGAATATGTAATTTAATCGAAAATTTTATTGTAAATTTTCATTTAATAAATATACCTACCCGAATCACATATCGTAGTCCCTCCCACCTACCCCGCTTATGATTTGGAGATTTTATTCTTCGAGTCGAATGATAGGGGTCACGTGGTCAGTAGCAGTAGTGACGTAGTACGCAGGAGGGGAGGTAACTCCCTGGGTGCGTCGTCATTACCATAGCTACGTTTACACTTTTTTAGTTGGGGTTGCTCCCCTTAGACGGGTAGCCTTTTCAGACCTAGCACTTTAGACTGAGTCAACTGCTACATGTGATTCGGGTAGGTATATTTATTAAATGAAAATTTACAATAAAATTTTCGATTTCCTGCTGGTTGTCATGTATATCGCACAACACTGGCCGAGGTTCGACTTAAAGTCGATGAGAAAAATGTGCATCACCTCCACCATCCAAAACGACACACTCCCCTGCGCCAACTTCGCGGGGCGCGTTTTCATCGCCCGTGGACTTTTCTTGTTCGGCTATTCGAGCTAATGCAAGCTGCTTCTTCCTCTTGCCCGATGCCTGCCCCACAAACCTCTTTCTATCGTTGAATTTTGCAGTGAACATTGCTGGCCGATTGATAGACGGTAGTGTAATTCGATCGACAAACCGATGTTGTGTTTACAGCGGATAAGGCTTGTTGCGCATGCGCCAGTAACCATGGTAAGTTACAATGACCAACCAGAGAAGAGCTCTCATAGATCGACGGTCAATCTTGCAAATCCGGGAATTCCTGTCGCGGATAGTATGCTTGTGCTCTGACAGTTGAGCGAAAATAACGGGCTATTTTGGGGTATTGTTGACGTCACCAGCAAACGGGAATTCCCGATGGATCGTGTCGAGTGCAACGAGTTTGTCTTCTTGGAAGAAAAGTGTCTGTTTCAAGCCCTTGAAAACATCGATTTTTCAGCAAGTTTTCTGACTTTTATCACTCATGCATGTGCACTCACTTTGAAATTCATCACTTTATTGCAAAAAATACGATACAATTGACAAAATAAACATGACACAATGAATCTAGGGTGTTCAAAGTACCTAATATTGCAGGAAACCCAAAACACATTTTGGAAGGATTTTAGTAAAAAAATTCGTGCCACCTCTTCCCTTAAGTCGAAATTTGGATGATTTGAGTTAGTTATTATTTTGAAATTGTTAGTCTTTCCTGGATGTTTAGAAAAAAAAATTAAAGCTCTAGGTCAATAAATAACGATATTACGGCCATTTTTATGAAAGAAGTTGACCGGCGGCCATTTTGAGAAATCGGGCTTGAAAGTTTTGGAAGGCACCAGCTTCACATTTTCCTTAGCAACGGGGGTTGAAAATTAACCTCACCCTTCCAAATGTTGCACAAGTGTACTTTGATCTTTCATGCATCATTTAAATGCAAAACGAAGGGTTAAAAGAACAATTATCACCATTTTTGAAGGCTTTGTTTACATCATACATGTGGAGGAAAACAGTCAAATACAGGTCATACACATCAGCAAACATTTTCACTGTCATTATCAGGAATAAAGAGGTTACATGCATCTCACCTACGTTTTTGTCCATTAGTTTGACAAACACTTGAGCAAAATCAACTTACTTGTATCAATCACTTTGTTGGCATCCAATAGGAATACGTATCTATCAGAATGTAGATCCCAAACACAGGAACTCCTCCACTGTGACAGTCTGTTCACCACAAAAGCTCTTGCACATCAATGTTGACACCACCTCCAACCTCACCTTTATACATGTCACATGTCTTGCACTGAGAGCTGTAGAGCTACAATTTCCTCCGGATCAAACTGGGTGATACATCCACGACGAGTATTTCTGGGTGCAGCGTCGGGAACTTTAATCTGTTTGCAGCCAGTTCCATTGGCTTTGCAGCAACGAAGGCGAGTTCTCTCGAGCACATCACAGCCCTGTTGCAATTAACGAACTGCAGCATGCACCTCCATCACATCTCCTCTCCAACTCGCCTCAACTACGTGTGTTCTTGCAGTTGATGCAGTGCCATTAGAAACGCCAACGGTGTTTTTGACACTGACGAGCGGACGGTCTGTCTCCTCTTCGTCCGCATATTCAGCAAGCGTCACATATTTCGGCATGAGAATCGGAGTCACTGAATCCAGCAACGTCTTCGGCAAAGAAATCCAACAACAAATCTTGGAGTTCGTGGTTATTTTCAAGCGAATCGCAGTTGAGAAGCGCTGTCAATCGGCGTACGTCAGTCATTGTTTTGGTTTCGTTCAGCGAACGGAAATCATACTGTGTTACTTCCCCCTGGACTGATTTGACCAATGAGGAGGCCGTTGCTAGTCCTTTTTGGAAGGCAGACAAAGCTGATTGGTTCAATCTTAAAGTTTGTTTACGTCACGATTTCCTTATTTGGAGGAAGTGGACGGGTATTTTTAACCACTGCACAGCAGGGCGGGAAAGCTGATGCAATAAGCTTTCCGACGGTACCAAACTTGTTGGGGCCCTGTCAGGGATACACTAAGCAAATTATCGGTCAAAGTGAGGCATTTTGATGTCATGCTGGACTTTTTTGATGAATGTATTGCATTTAAATCCAATAATTTAACTATTTAGCGATTGATTTTGGCATATTTGTTTGGTTGTCATGTAATTTGGGGTCTACAGAACACGTTTCTGCAAAAAAGTGAATTTCACCCAGATAGACCCTCAGTGCCTTTTCCCCACGCTAACTCGCTTTCGTCTGGTGCGACTTAACACTATTGTGACTAGCACTGCCACGGCGTTTACGTCCTGCCTGCCCAAGCTTGCCACCAAGAAACTTCCCAAAAATCAGTAACTGTAAAGAAATCTGTCTAGCAAGCTTGAATTAAGTCCAATCACCACCAAATTGTGTGTACTAATTCAAAAATGGATGCCCAGTTCAGTCGTGCTATTTATAAGTTTGTCACGCGATTTGTTTTAGCAAAGGGGGGTGAAAGGGGGGTGAAAGGGGGATAATTTGTGTTTTTTAACGTTTTTTTGTGTGTGTTTTATTTTCTACTGCTTTTTTTAAAAGTTATTTTTTAACAGAAAGTATTATAAATAATGTTATAACCAAACAAGGTGTAAAACCTATGAATTAGCTGAAATATTGTTAACATTGTACACAGAAATAAGGAGACAGTACAAAGAAAAAAACAAGCAAATCACGCATTCACTCACAGCATCCTGACTCAAATGAAACAAAACTGTAGATCTAACACTCACCAAATGATGTCTAGGTAATCCATATTGAATATAAGTCACATTTTCACAACAAAGTACCAACTGTACACCTATGAACAATTCCAAAAGGATTTGAAGGCTCCAGCCATCCATTGTTATCAGTGCTGCCACGCCCCCATAGCTCCTGCACGATTCCGAGATACATGTTCGTCTAGCAGTATCACCGCCAACCACGTGTAGTTTGCCGACTCGTACTAGCAACAACGGGACTGTTTCTTCCTCACTTTCACTGCTTGTATCGCTTTCGTGAGGCGAAAACGATACGTCCGAATCATGCTCTACGGGATCCTCTAGGTCCAACATCCGAAGAATCTCCTCCCGAGACAAGGCTCGCCTTTGATTCATTTTTTTTCCTCAAAAACGCACACAAATCAGGCGGATTTGCAAATGGCAGAAGGGGACGCCAAGTGTATCAAGGGAAACAACTCAATTTATTTGCAAGCTTCAAAAACCGGGAAGCAATCACGAGTCGTGTACCTTGTATGTCTAATACTAAAATAGTCGCTTCCCGTCCGTGGGCGTTGCAGCGCTATTACTAATATAGTCGCATCCCGTCACGAAAGTGTTAAGACTGGTTTCGTGGTGGACCGTCACAAATACACTCAGTGCAAGTCTTTTTAGTTGAGCAATGCTAACAGCAAAATTGTTCTTCCAGATGAAGATCCATTTAGTTGTTCCCTCCATCCCTGAAAATGGAATTGTTTGCCCACTCAAGAAACTTTGAATGTTGTGCTTTGTTTTCTTTCATCATTATACCAAGGTAAAAAAAATTCACAGAAAAAATTACAAACGTTTCCTTCTTTATTGATCATTTGTCCCTCAATATTGAAATTGTTATATCATCTTCTCCAACAAACTTGAAATGTTTGTTTGCTTCATCATGGCATGGACTGAATATTGTTTGATTGTTATTGGACTTTCTCATTTTAACATCTTGGTAATGTTCTCCAGATACCAGTCCATCCTGAGTGACATCACAGTGGTGTGGATGGCTTTCTCCCTGCACATCCTCGAACCCCTGACCCCGAAACGACTCGAACAGATCATCGCCTGCACCATGACCTGTCTCTACACAGCGGTCACCGTGGCAACAGCTGACACCATCATCAACATGGTCAAGCCGGCCACCTCCTCTCAGCCGGCCAGCAAGGACGAAGAGATCGAGGGCTACGGACGCTCCATTGTGCAAAAAACTGTATGTCAAATTTGCTCTTTTGAAATTGGTGATGTGTGTGATCTGATAAACAAAGGGAAGTAAGCCATCTAAATGCATACCACATGTGTAAAATAGAGTAAGTAAGAGTTATTTGGAACCATTCTCCTGGCGCCTTGTGGTGTGTTAAGTGTTCTGTGCATTTGTGGTATATTTTTGATTGACGATAATCTTTTTAAGCTGTTCAAGTCCAGCCACATTGAGCCATGTAATTGTAGGAATTTTGTCACTTCTGTCACTGGGTGCTGTACATTTGGGTTGAAAGTTGTGTTTTTTGTTTCAGCTGGAGATCTTCAACATGGTATCTGTGGCTGTTCGCAATTCCACCCGAGCTGGAGGCAACGTAAGTGAACAGTGCCAGTTTCTGGTCCAGAAAAAAGCAAGAGGTTGTGTTTATTTTTGCACATCTTTCTTTTTCAGTGTCCACTTTGTCATTGGTTTCTCTTTTTTTATCAGAATCAGAATTCTAATATTTGTACAAGGCTAAGAAATATAACACCTTCTGAGAAAGGTGGAATAAACATTTCTAGTTAACCCTAAGTAAGACAGACCAAGGGATTTGTTCTCCTCTTAAATATTATTAACAAGTTTTTGTATGCTGCGTTACAGAAAATGTTATTGGCACTAATACTAGTAATACTAGAGCTGCTCTAATGAGAAAACAGATTTCACCGACAAGCTATAGAGGTTGGCAGATGTGGTAAGCCTGTGTGGTCATTATTACTGGTAAATTCGTCATTACTACAGTGGAATCCCCCCTTTTAAGACACACACACACACACACACCCCCCCCCCCCCCCCCCCCCCCCAATTTTAAGACACTGTTTTCTCGGCTCAGACTTTCTGTTCTTAACCTCTAAATTACCCCCATTTTTAAGACTCCCTTCTTTTTAAGACCCAATTTTCTAAGATTTTTTGAAGGTCTTAAATGGGGGGGTTCCACTGTATTGCTAAATGTATCCCAATTGTACGCTTTGTGTCTGTCCCTTCAGGTTGCCCAGAACCTTCATCTGGTGGCGGCATGGGTGTTGGTGAAAGGCCTGCACGGCATCATGGCCCTCACCCCCGCCATCATCCTGGAGCGACGAGATTCCGGCAAACGTCAGGCTGGGGACGGCTCCGCACACAAGTCCAAAGACATCCTGACCGTTGCCAGCAGACCCGCCAAGAGGTCAGTTGATCTGTGTCTTTTGCCTTGTTTGGTGAATTTGCTTTGTAGAATAACAAAAAAATGATAAAAGTTTGATGTTCGAACGTTTCATTTTTGACAAAACAAAATAGTTACAAGTACAGCAATCCAACGCAAATTATTTCTTTTGTTTGTAGAGTGATTGAGATTCTCTTGTTTGTAAAGGTAGTCTTTGATTTGTAGGGACGTTTCTGTGTTAGCAATGTAACTGTGTCCAGCTCATGGGGATATGATTTGTAAGGACGTTTCTGTATTAGCAATGTAACTGTGTCCAGCTCATTGGGATATGATTTGTAGGAACGTTTCTGTGTTAGCAATGTAACTGTGTCCAGCTCATGGGGATATGATTTGTAGGGACGTTTCTGTGTTAGCAATGTAACTGTGTCCAGCTCATGGGGGAATGATTTGTAGGGGCGTTTCTGTGTTAGCAATGTGACTGGGTACAGCTAGTTGGGATATGAATGTGAATCATTAACCGACAGAGATGGTGTTACCTAATTGATAATTGCTACTGTCTAGTCAGTTTCTTCTATGACTTGATGCTTAAGAGATGTTCCGTTTACAAAATGGCTAGGAAACTGATATGAACAATCCCAAAGAATGTTGCATTAGTCAATTCTTAGTGTGCTATACTTTACTTTTCATTAGTTAATACATTTTGGAAGGGACGTTCAAGACTTTTGTCAACGCTGAACAGGAAAGAAAGCAGGAGTAGCGGTCAGACACTTGTCAAAAAAAAGTCATGAGCAGTGGATTTTGCGAACCATCATCCATTTGGTGTGATCTTTGTGTGGGGTTTCACGCAGTGCAGACGCATGTTTCTGACTGTATGTTTTACCTATTCCTTTCCAGTGGTCACCAAGGGTTCAGTGTTGCTGCAGTGGCCCTGGCGTCCAGTGCGATCCAGCTACTGACCACTCTGCTGGAGGACCTGCAGATTGAGGGCAGTTTTGGAGAACTGGAGGTAAGGACAGTCTTTGAATTCTATGAATTTATTTGGCAGGTAGTCTGCTTCTATTTTGTTGAACAGTTCAGGACATCTAAAGAACAAAGTGGCTGTGGGTGAGAGAAACAAAGTTGAATATTGAAAGAATTCTGTATCACCAAAACAAGGACAGCACATACAGAAAGAAGATGGAGGGAGACACAAAGGGAAGGAACTCTAGTCAAAGAAAGAAATGACAGGGGAGAGAATTGGTTAGAGGGTGTCAGGAACACACACTGAATTCAGGACTTTTTTTTTCTTTTTTTTTTTCTTTTTTTTTTTTTTCTTTTTTTTTTTCTTTTTTTTTTTTTTTTTTTTTTTTTTTTTTTTTTTTTCCTTACACCTGTTCCTTGTCCCGGTGTGCACTCACGCCGCCCCGTCCCTGCACTCACTGTTCCATCCACATCTGAATTTCGTTCCGCTGCCAGACTTGTCGATTTTACAGACGCTCCAGGGAGGGATGTCGGGTCGTTGCGGTAGGCTACCCTCGGAAGATGACAGTGCACTTCTGCTGAGTCACTTCGACGGTGTTCAGTAGTGGGTCTGTCCCGAGCTAACGGACGCAGCCCACTACCTACTATGCCCCCTAACGACATTGACAGCTAAGTCGCGGAGCCAGACTGAGTGAGGGTCCCCTCCAGAGAGCAGACCGCCACCACGTCCCTCCGTCGACCCCCCAGAACGTCACACGTTGAGGACTGACAGCAGAAGTACTATTCAGGGAAGGATCGAACAGGAACACTGAGACCAAGGTCACCATGAGAGCTCCGGGCATGAAGGGCCACAAGAGCAAGGACACTTTATAATTTTGGATGATTAATGAGATGAGGATGATTATAATGATGATGCTATGGATTTCCAATTTGGTTTGAGACTACGTGACAGGGCAGCACTCTACGCTTACTGTCATAATATATCCTGGTGTCAACCAGGCCCGAGAACTGCCGCACCTGCGGTGTTGGTCAGGTAAACAGAACCTGAGCACCCTCAAAGTCGCATTCGTTAAGTGAATGACACTCGGCTGTGTGATTCCAGCCTTCCCATAGGAACCATAGCACTTCCACTCTGGGTAGGAGCCGACCGTAGCCCGAAAAACCCACATGACCCTGATGGGATTCGAACCCACGACCTCCCGGCCCACAGCCCGATGCGCTAACCACTGCGCTACGGGGGCCGGTATTCAGGACATTTTAACCGAATATAGCGAACATCAGAATAACTTCTATTATGTTCCACATTCTGACCAGCAGGAACTAGGCTTTGATTTGACTTTTTAAAAATGTGCATGAACCTGAAAAGGTGTTGAACTAAGAATTGATTGACAAAATGTTGGCATCATTTCTGTTAAGCTGCATGGTTGTTAACCGTTCACAGTATTTCAGAAATTGAGATTAGTGTGGTCTTGGTATGGGCATACTGCCATTACAAAGTCAAATCAAAGCAGAGTTTGTACTTATTTTGGACATAGCTGAATGACAATGTGTTATGGTTTCTGCCCTCAGACCCCTCCAGGAGACGCTCATCCGGGCCTGGACATCAAACTACTGTCATCCGTGTCGGCATGGCAACGTGTACGCAAACTGCTGGCCACTGTGGGACTGGTGGACCTGTTGTTCAACCTTGTCAGCGTCTCCTTCAGAAAGGTTGGAACTTTTCTCTGTGTGTGTGTCGTGTGTGTGTGTGTGTGTGTCGTGTGTGTGTGTGTGTGATCATGCACCTATGTTTGTATTTTTTTCTGCTTGTTTGTTGTAACTTGTATTTGTTATTTTCTTTTTGTGTGTGTGTGTGGGTGTGTTTAACAAGCATACTCTGTAAGCCAGTCTCAGTGATGGCGCTAGTATTTTTTTTAACGGGTACGCAAACTTTTATGATGCAAACAGTCACAAAAAATCCCTGTAGGCTGGTCATTAGAACCAGTAAGAGTCCAACTCAGAGTACTGGTTTTGTTGTAATACCAGCACACAAAAAATGGTAGTTCTAAAACTCAACCGGTAGGTCATACCAGCAGCCAATTTTTTTCCGGTATTTTCTCATTTCAACCGGTAAAATACCGGTAATTACCGGGTTGACGCCAATACTGAGTCTTAATTAATATATCATTTTTGTCTAAGGTGATTTCATACAGATCTTATAACAATTCGATGTTGCTTATGAAACTTATTAACTTCAGACATAGGGCATACAAACCTGGGAACCCATACGATTTGGACGTATTCTGTACGCATGATTGTCCAGAATACGGTCAGTGGGAAAAAAATACGACGAGAACAATTCCTGGATGTTCAAATGCGGGGTAGAGTACGCTCATTTTTCTAAAAATACACCAAGTTTGTTTGAGAATACAAGTGCAAAATAGGGGTTCCCAGGTCTGGGCATAGTTATGGTAGAAATTGGAAATATTTGAACAATGAGATTGGAGGCATTTAGTTTGTACTTTCGAACTGTTGTAATGTTTATGAGATTACTAGAAAGATAGACAGGTTTTGTGATGCAAAACAGCGTCCCCACCCTACCCCTCCCTCCCCTCTTCCACCATAAACAACACACACACACAAAACAGTTGTAAAAAAAAAACAGCAACAAAACTGAATTTTCATGTATGGACAACTTTCTTAACCATGACACACACACACAAAACCAGAGCAAGTAACTACACAGTTATAAAAAAAAAAACAGCAACAAAACTGAATTTTCATGTATGGACAACTATCTTAACCATGAGGGTGTATGCATCTTTCAGGCAGTACAGCTGAAGCGTGCCAAACAGGGAACAGAGACGGCAGAGACGAGCAGCAGCAGCACATCCGACTCCAACACTTTCTACGAGGATGACTTCAGTACCACTGAGGACAGCAGTGAAGACGGTATGAAATTGAACTCAGTGGTGACAATGGTTATTATAGAATGGAATTTGAAAGATAAATCATGTTTGTGGGAAAGAGAGAGAGGGTGTGTGTGTGTGTGTGTGTCTGCAGGGGGATTGGTGACAACTGTTTAGAGTATCAGGACTGTTATCTATACAGTCAAACCCACTTAAAACGAACACGCTAGTTACGAATTTTGACTTATAACGAATTAGTTTTAAGTTCCCAACTGAATACCTCTTTCTTCATGCTTAAAAAAAATGCTTAAAACGAATTCTTTATAACGAATTTACGCTTATAACGAGCACTTTTTGGATTCCCAAGCATGCATAATGTCTGTAATTTACTCACGCTTATGACGAAATCTTTAAACTCGTCCCGAGATCGACATATCATGGGAATTTGAGAAGTTTGAATACACGTGTGTCAAAGTCTTCCCTTGCGTCGACTGCTTGAACCATTGCTCAACCGATCACTGAATAAAGTTAAACTGATTACACTGTACTCACAAAACAATTTCAAATTTAGAATCAAAGTGATTGATAGCTCAGACACTGAACATGAATGACTGACTGACGTTTATTTCCTTCGCGAATACCAAAAACGAAACATCGAACGGAAGCCATTGCCAAAAATATAGATGCCAGAGTGGTTTCCCTTGGACAAGGGAAACCACACTCTCAACGTTTGCGTTCGCCGGTTCGCGATAGTTTATCAGTCAGTCAGTGCTTTCGATTTGGATTTGAACATCATGTTGCAACAAAAAAACAAAAAACTAAATTGGCCAAGGTTTGCTACCCGTCGCCAAGGTAAGTGATTCCGGACAAATGATAGGAACACCGCGAATGTGGACAGTGTCAGTGTGTGCGCGTGTGTGTGACCAAAAACGTAACAACTGGATGAAACATCTGTGTGCTCACTCTCACTCAAACTCAACAATCATCACTCAACATGAGACACACATGAACATGTACCTGAATATGTCACTTTATTGTCTAAACGTGAAGCAGCATGAAAGTTGCGAAAGAAACAAATTGAAACACCATAAAATGTACAAGACTTAAAAAAAAAAAAATTAAAAAAAAATTAAAAAAATCGATCAATTTTCTTAATACGAATTTTGGTTAAGACGAACTTTTTTTCCGATCCCCAGTGATTCGTCTTAAGCGAGTTCGACTGTATTTGCATTGCTTGTTTTGTGTAGTGCTTCAGCTTTGCAAGGCATTGACGTTTTTTCTTGCTTGGCATTCTTTTCATGCTTCTGGAACATGCTTCTCACATCTTTTAATTTATGTCATACAATATGGTCCTTCTTAGGTCATCAACAAAGCCGTAAGGGAAGCTGGTGAGAGTTTACTGCATGTCTGTTTCACCTTGTCTGTCCATCGTCAAGACAGGCTCACCGCCCCTTGTCAAGACTAAGAGTAAACGCTTCTGTTCTGTAGATGACGACTCAGAGCCCATCCTCGGTGAGTGGTTGGAGGGTACTCTTTCGCCGGAGGAAGACACGGACCTCCCACCTACCTCTCCCCTCCCCCCACGACTGGAGGTGCAGGGAGAGAAGCGAAGCCGTCAGCCCTCCACCGACGATCCCCCGAGTCTGGTGCCAGACAAGCGTGAACCTGACGGGGTGAGTGCCAGATCTTTCCAGTCGGTGAAGAAGATGGAGGTTGGGAAAGTGTGTTTTGGGGTAGGAGTTTGGAGTCTAGAGGCCTAGATATGAAGTCATTTCTGTTAACTTTTCACCTGTAAGAGCTTTGTTTTAGGTAGAAAATGACAATGGCTTAAGCCGGTCCTTAATTGAGCCCCAAGTTGACTTCGCCAAGACTACGCAAAGTCTTTTTACCCAAACCTCAGTGCTAAAGTTCCGAGTGGCCAGCTTGGCCAGGTATACTTTGCGTAGTCGGCTTGGCCCAGTTCAGGACAGGTTTTACTTTCAGATGCAAATTCATTCATCTATTGACTAATCAACTGATGCTTTGTTTTCTGCAGTTCCTGGCCTTGGCTTCCGGTGTGCTGAACTTCATGAACGTCTGTCTCATCAACACGTCTGCTCCAAACGTCCGCAAGCTGTTCAAGTGAGTGTAGTTTACCTGTGATCAGTGACTTTGTCATGTTTTCCCAAGGCAGTTTTGCTCCCTTCCTTTCTCATGCATTGTTAACTACACATTGTGAACTGTGGCATAGTCCTGAATTTACCCCATGGAAGTGACGTCACAAACTGAAAGAATAGCGACTGTGTGAGATTCACTCAGTGTTCGGGTTATTGTCAGATCTGTTTCTTCCTATGACTTAGTCTCTGGGTATGCCTTCTGATTTATCTGCCCGTCATTTAAAAAAAACATATCCCTTTTAAGTGTTTTCCTTTTCATTCAAAATGATGTGTGATGTGGCCAAGCAAGAGACATTCAGTGTTGATGTCCATGATGTGTGATGTGGCCAAGCAAGAGACATTCAGTGTTGATGTCCATGATGTGTGATGTGGCCAAGCAAGAGACATTCAGTGTTGATGTCCATGATGTGTGATGTGGCCAAGCAAGAGACATTCAGTGTTGATGTCCATGATGTTTGATGTGGCCAAGCAAGAGACATTCAGTGTTGATGTCCATGATGTGTGATGTGGCCAAGCAAGAGACATTCAGTGTTGATGTCCATGATGTTTGATGTGGCCAAGCAAGAGACATTCAGTGTTGATGTCCATGATGTGTGATGTGGCCAAGCAAGAGACATTCAGTGTTGATGTCCATGATGTGTGATGTGGCCAAGCAAGAGACATTCAGTGTTGATGTCCATGATGTGTGATGTGGCCAAGCAAGAGACATTCAGTGTTGATGTCCGGAAGCATACCATCCCACTAACCACCATTGTACCTTTGCTATTGCAGGAGTTCACTGGCGGAAGAACACATCCAGACACTGGCAGGGTTGGTGCGTGACCTTGACCGTGAGATCGCTCGCAGCGGACATGGTGAGTGAGGGTCCGACCTCGTGTCCGTACTGTCACCTTTGTAGTGTATTGCTGTTGTCTTGGTCAGACTTTTTTCGAACTAAATTGTCTCATTCGATACAGCTCATGTGGGTTTTAAAAGAAAAGAAAAAACTAAGCATGTTTGTGTCTGGATCCCTCAGTGGATATGTGGAACAAGATCGATAGAATGGCAGATCGGAGGCGTTTTGCTTTCTTTGTTTTTTCTTTCTTACTTTATTGATGTGCATTTTTTTTAATTTGCAGCCGTGGAAGTATTGTTAATTGCTGCTGCTTTATTGATATGCCACTTGGGGGATTTTGCGGCCATGATACATGTTACCTATTCCATGGAGGTATTGCTAGCTGCTTGATTGATATGCCACTTGGGGAATTTTGCGGCCATGATACATGTTACCTATTCCATGGAGGTATTGCTAGCTGCTTGATTGATATGCCACTTGGGGGATTTTGCGGCCATGATACATGTTACCTATTTCATGGAGGTATTGCTAGCTGCTTGATTGATATGCCACTTGGGGGATTTTGCGGCCATGATACATGTTACCTATTTCATGGAGGTATTGCTAGCTGCTTGATTGATATGCCACTTGGGGGATTTTGCGGCCATGATACATGTTACCTATTCCATGGAGGTATTGCTAGCTGCTTGATTAATGATATGCATCTGCATCCAAAACGTACATTTTAAGGCAGAATCTTTCTGGTTTGAAAGTTAAAAACTAAGCGTCAAGAAAGTATGTATTCTTATATAAACTGTTTGTGTTTTCAGACAAGGTGTACGATGAAGTGTCTGTGTCACTGGCCAAGTTCAACCACAGTCTCATTGCCTCAGAGGGTGTGTCAGAAATCTTACAGGTTGGTATTTTCTGGGTGTTTTCTTCTTCATTTTGACTCACCTGAGTAACCAGGAGAGTCTTAGTAATGAGGAGTGTTCGGCCAGAGTTAATTGTGTTACAGTTGTCATTTTTATTGTTCAGATGGTAGAATGAATAAACTCTATGGCAAAGTTATAGGCAAGCAATGTCTTGTCACAGTATTCTCAGAAATACAATTATCTTTAAGAAGAAGAAGAAGAGGTAGTAACATTCTGACAAACCGATAGTGTAGACAAGTCGAAAGGTTTGAGGGACAGAGTCTTAGGGTAGTGATGAGAGCAAGGAAGACCAAAGAAAAATGTACAATGACATGAAAAGAACAAGTTGAAACATGTGAATATTGTTAACATTACGTGTGTTGTTCTGTACCCCAGGATCAACTCCTTCAGTACCTGGGGGTGGGCACCACTGCACCATCCATGACCGGTGCCACCCAGCCAGAGCCATGGCCCCTCACCGTCCCCTCCCACACCCTGGCGCTGCTGGTGGAAGTCTTGTTGCTACGGCAACAGAGGGAGCGGGAGAGCAAGGCAGTGCGAGCGGGAGCAGACGGCACCATTGTGGCCATGTGGGCGCGCTTTCTCGCGTCGCTCAAGGCTGCTATTGTTGGATTTGACAACCGCACCGAGCAGTTTGAAGGTGCGAGTGACAAGAATTTTCTGTTTGTGGATAGTATTGTTGTTGTCTGTGGTACTTTTGACCTTTTTTAAGTGATTGGCACCACTGTTTTGAGCCTGAAGTTTGCATCTTTCGTGAATTAGTAGCTTCCCTTTCATTTGCTAGACGGTATGACTCTGTTTCATCTCAAGAATTTCATACATGCATTGTTTGTTGTCGTAGATACGGGTCTGGGGGAGGGATCTGGGTATGGTCTGCCATGTTTCTAGTGTTTGATAAAAATTGGACTGGTTTCTTTTGTGTGTGTTGAAAAGGTAGCTAGCACATCTCCATTTGAATAACGCCACAAAAATATGATGTTGATGTTAAAATATTGCTGAAGATGACATTCTTTGCCTTGCAGACGTGAACGTGGAACACCTGCAGGTGCTCATCTTCCTGTTCCACAGCCTGCAGCTGATGCAGAAGAAGATCATCATGCTGCAGGTGGCCCAGGTCATCATCACTGTCGCTGAGATGGACGCCAGGTGAGTGGGAAAGCATACAAGCTCAATGTTGTAAGGGGTGAGGTTGAAAATAATGGTGTTTGTGTTTATTATAACTTTTTCTCCCAAAGAAATTCTGTTACCCAAAGAAAACATAATGAAAGGAAAGGAGGAAGAAAAAGCCACCTGGCCAACCTTTTCCCCCCGTGTATGTGTGTGGGGGGCAATGCATAGGCTGTGTGCGGTATACCAAAATGGACCCACATAATTATCATCTTTTACAATTTTCTTATCTATTCAAACACAATGTCTAGAGGTAAAGTACCCAAATAGAAAGAATTCTCCCTCGCCGAGACTAATAGTCTTCCATGTAGGCTTTTGACGTAATTAGTTTACGTGTGGGACCTGATGTGAGCCTGATCGAGAGCCACGCTTTCCTGCCCAGGGTATGCTCAAAATTAGTTTGTAAAAAAAATTGTAGTTTTTGACTCCTTGCACGAAAGTCAATGAAACTTGGTATTTTTCAAACGGATAGATGCCTGAGGCATGAGTGAAAACCCTAGGGGCTTCGTGCACCTGGACGTGCCAAGTTCAGTAACTTTAAATTTGGAGTTGTTCTTCTTCCTTGATGACTTGTTGACCAAGACTGGAGAATTCAAAACACTATCTCAACTCTAAGCTCTTCCAACAGACGCATGGAGGAGATGGTCCCGCTGCCCCTGAGCCGCCTGACGCTGGTGTTCGAGTACCTGCTACACTACTTCTACGACCCCCCCTCCGCCCTCATGGAGCAGGTGCAGTGGAACCTCTTCACCATCCACACCCTGTCCCAGGGCCGCGGTGACACCGGAAGTCTTCCCAGGACCCCCCAGTTCTTCCACTGCCGCGAGGTGGAAGACAACTTCCGCAAGAGTATCCTGGCTTTGGAGAGCGCGGAAGGTGGGTTTTTTTTTTGAGTCACTTGAGAAAAAGTGACTCTATGTAATCGGTCAGTGTTAGTCTGTCCGGCCGGCCGGCCGTCCGTAGACACCACCTTAACGTTGGACTTTTCTCGGAAACTATCAAAGCGATCGGGCTCATATTTTGTTTAGTCGTGACCTCCAATGACCTCTACACTTTAACGATGGTTTCGTTGACCTTTGACCTTTTTCAAGGTCACAGGTCAGCGTCAAAGGAAAAATTAGACATTTTATATCTTTGACAAAGTATCTCGGAAACTATCAAAGCGATCGGGCTCATATTTTGTTTAGTCGTGACCTCCAATGACCTCTACACTTTAACGATGGTTTCGTTGACCTTTGACCTTTTTCAAGGTCACAGGTCAGCGTCAAAGGAAAAATTAGACATTTTATATCTTTGACAAAGTTCATCGGATGTGATTGAAACTTTGTAGGATTATTCTTTACATCAAAGTATTTACATCTGTAGCCTTTTACGAACGTTATCAGAAAAACAAGGGAGATAACTAGCCTTTTCTGTTCGGCAACACACAACTTAATGTTGGGCTTTTCTCGGAAACTATAAAAGTGACCGGGCTCAAATTTTATGTGAACGTGACTCATTGTGTTGTGAATAGCAATTTCTTCCTGTCCATCTGATGCCTCATATAATATTCAGAACTGCGAAAGTGACTCGATCGAGCGTTTGCTCTTCTTGTTTTCTTTTCTTTTTTAATGTGATGTGTATGATGTGTGTGTGTGTGTGTGTGTGTGTGTGTGTGTAAAATCAAGACATGTTATTCCTCACACCGAAATCACTGACCCATTGCCTCTGCACCGCTTAATGTTACCTGGCAAAGGACAATTCCAAATGTGCCAACTGGACACTTGATCCCTTGCTATTACGTGTATCGTCAGTTTTACCCTTCCCGCAATGCAATGGTGATAATTTCTTTCCAGCTGTCAATTCTTTTCTTGGATGTGGATATTCATAAGTAGGGTAGGATCCTGTGCGAAATATGATAGTTACAAAGTTAAAAATATTTTTCATTATATTCAGTGTTGGCAAGTAGAAAAAAGATGATGTGCAGATTTGGACCTCTTGTCTTTGAAGTGGGCGTTCTCTCTGCATTACCCTTGGCTGCTTGAATAATATGTATTTGTTTTTGCTTCAGTGGGGACCATGAAGCCTCGGTTCTACAACTTGGGACCGACTGACTCTCCCACACAGGACGTACCCAAGATTGACGGACTGGTGAGTGTTTCGTCTCTTGCTGCATTTAGATCTGGACCAGGGATTTTGTTTGTTAGAGAAGACAGTTTTTAGTGGACGGAAAAGATTTTCTTATTTTAATCACACAGAAGCATTGATTTTGGAGAACTAACAGTGTTTTTAGCTAGACAGTGAAGTTGCCAGGTTAATGTTATAATGATAGAAGTTTAACTTCTGCTAACGGTTTACTTTGTGTCATGTTACACACAGAAAACATGTGTCCACAGAAAAAGCAGCACTGAAATGCAAAGGAAAAAAAAGAAGAATAAAAAAAGGCAGTGCAGCTTTGAAAATGGGCAAGATGGTTGAAAAACACAATATTTATGCCAAGTTCTGCAGTATATGTAACCTCTGAGGGGTGGTTGTCTTTGCTGTTGTTTCAAATTGTTGGGAGTATTTCTGTGGTATATGCTGGTCTACACTTGCTTGTTGTCCAACTCTGACATTGATATGAATTGTAAGAGAGTATTTTGTGTTGTTGAAATAGGCTTGCAGCTGCCTGTTGTCGAACGCAGACACTGTGGACTACAACCAGCTGTACACCGCATGCATCAAGCTCCTCATGGCCGGCTCTCGCTGCGACCTCACCAAGCTCAAGCTGTCCCCTCTGGTAAGGAAATGTTTCTTCTTTTTCTTCAGCGTTCGATGATGGTTGTGTCTAAATCCATGTCCCATGAGGTTTACAAAGTGGGCTGTCAGTCTTAGGTCCTGGGTGCTGCCACACAGCTTCTTGGCGTCCATCGTTGTCCCCGTGGGCCAGATTTGTTTCCTCTCACTGGAGAGGAGTTGGCAGGTCTGCGGGAAGTGCTGCGGTGTCTGGCCGGCCTCTCCAGTAGATTAGTAATAAGAAGGAAGAGGGGTAAAAGGGCATCAGTCTTTTGAATTGCCATGTTGTGGCTTTTGGGGCGGATTGATGAAAGCTTGGATGGTAAATCTATAAGTCTTGGCTCTTTGGATGAATCTGTTGTGAACCATGTGTTGACGTGTATATATTTGTGAGTTAGATGTCTTCATTAGAAACATTTTAACAAAGCCACACTTGACCTGAATTGTGTGTGATCCAGAAGGCAGTCAGGTATATTAAAAATGAAACAGACTGTTGACCTTCAATCGATGTGTGTTGCTTTCCCAGGATGCCTCTGCCATGCACTACCATTTCCTGCTGGTGTGGCGTCTGCTGGCATGCCTGCCCCCCTCAGTGGGCTACATCGACACTCTGGCTGCCGGCACTGTTTCCATGGGCAACAGCTACATTCTGCACACCCTGCGCTGGGTGCCTCGTCTCGCCCACAAGGTCTTCTCCGTCTGGATCAAGGTCAGTAGAATATGAGTGAAGGTTATGGGGACATAGTCAAGCTTATTGAGCTTGAGTTTTATTTTGTATGTCATGGAAATTCAGTTTGGTGTTTTGGGAAGGTAGCAGGCCAGGTTGCTTATGGGATGAGAATAAAGGAGAAGAGTATAACAATGTACAGAGCTTGAGCTGGATACAATCTCTTTTCTCTGATCCTTTTCTCTATCTGCAAGTCTTAGTGTCTATGTATTCATGCATGAATATGTGTGTGTGTGTGTATGTATGAGAGAGAAAGAGGGAGAGAGAGAGAGAGATACTTTTCCAAATGATTTATCCTACATGCACATTTGAAAGGACTCTGGCTTTTTCTTCACACAAGTTATCATAAGGATTGACCATGTTTTGCTGTGCTCAGGACTGCCTGACAAAGCAAGGCCTGACGTCACAGCAGGCTGAAAGGAAACTCGGAGCGGCAGTGGCGGCCACCAACGACATCAGCTATGACATCGGCCTGGCCATGAAGTTCATCAAGGATCAGGTCTGTTCGGTTGCCGTGGAAATATCTGTACGGTATACATGTAGTCGTGTTCCGCGTGTAATCGATTCTTCAATATTCCTTGTGTATTGGTTCTGCATGTATTAAACTGCACTTCTAGCAGTCTGCTTTGCCATGTAACTTCAAAGACAGAACCATGTGAGATTAAAGAAGAAGAAAAATAAACAATCTTGCTAAGGATGATCACATGGAACCAGACTTTGTGCCCATGCATGTCTCCATGACCATCTATTTGCTGAACAGCTCAAAGATTCTCTCCTTGCCTGTGCAAAAGTTGAGCCTGTGGTTCGGAACTAGAGTGAAGCGTATCACATGGATTTCTTTCTCTTCTGTAGATTTCTTCCATGCCGCTGGTGGCCCAGAAAGAGCTGTTGCCGCGGAGAGAGCTGCCCGGTCTGTCCACCATCCTCATCCTGGACGCTGTGGTTGCCAAGGTGCAGGTTGCCCTTGACGACGCTTTCTCCCGCACTTCGGTGAGCTGGCTTTGCAGTGTTGGGCGATTGGGAGTGAAGTGTGGGTGTAGGGGGTGATGGTGTTGGTAGTGAAGGGTCTGGGGGTAGAGAAGCGTGTGTGTGTGTGTGTGTGTGGGTGATGGTGTTGGTGATTGGGATTGAAAAGAGGGGATAGTGAAGCATCTGTGTGCGAAGTGAGTGTGTGTGTGTGGGGGGGGGGGGGGGTGGGGGGGTGATGGTGGCCGTATGTGTTGAGTGTGTGGATAGCTCTGGGTGAGTGGATGGATGGATGGATGGAGAGAAAAAGAGTGTGTGTGTGTGTGTGTGTGTTTGTGTGTGTGTGTGTGTGTGTGTGTGTGTGTGTGATGGTATTGGGTGGCCATAGGTGTTGAGTGTGCTATGGGTGAGTAGATGGATGAAGAGAAAAAGTGTGTGTGCCAAAGTTGCCAAGGTAAAAGTAGCCCTTAAGGGCAGACACCACAGTGAAAAAAGTGATTTTTTTGTTCCCTGGTCATTTCGGTTTTCTTTCTGATTCTGGATTTTGAACCTCTTCTGGTTACTCTGATGTACTGATTTTAGATCAGAATTAATCATAAACGGTCAAAACGGCTAAATGAACAATGTATGTGTATGCAATTGTGTATTGAACAAACACAAAACAGCAAAAAAATGCGTATGTTTGAGAGGTGAATGTGAGTCAAACACATCGTCAACGGTGGTCACGTTAGCATGACTGGAATGAGTTGTCTTTTCTTTGCTACAATCAGTTCATACCGCGGACAACGGGAATTTCCGTTTACAGATTTCGCGCCGTTAGTAACAGCAACTAGAAGACATTCCAATGAGCCGAAGACAACCGATGAAGATTCCGGGAGATTCCGTGTGAAAAGTTTTGTCTACTGACCAATCGAATCGCGGATATTAAACTTCGTTTATGCTCGGTCTCGTTCGGTTCGATTCGGCCTTCCCAGAATGCAATATTCTTGATTTCCGCCAGGTCTCGCCAAAGGCGATGTGAAACATCTACAGCTGCGATTTTCCTTGGATATCTTTGTGGAAACTTCAGTTTATCACACGTTTTGCCCCGATTTCAGTGCTTGACACGCAAAGGAGATAATTATCGACTAAAATCAGATCAGTTGTAGAGGCTGGCGTGACAGAAGTTTAAAAAGAAAGTGCGAGTCGATAGTGTCGTCTGCTATTGCTACGAACGAATCGGAAGATCAAGTTTGTGCATTCTTCTTCGTCCAGAATGAAAATTGGCTGGAAACTATGCTGCTTCCCTTGCAACAGCTGAGATGGAGCAAGAAATCACCACCGGTGGTGTACGTTTGAAGCACGTTGCCATGAGTGTTTTGAGCCACGACTTATTTTAGAGTTGCAGAGCGGAATGCGTACGGCAATACGGATAACACGGAGTTTGCCATTTATGGCAACGAGAAGGCAGACCCTATATCTTTTCTCTTGAAAAAAGCAAATAAACTGCTTAGAAAAAGAACAATCAATACAAAAATGACTATGTTCAGCCATGGTGCAACTTGTATCTCCTGAAAAATCTTGTGCAGTGAATACTAGCCCAAGCAGAGCAGGGAAGATTCCAAGCAGCTGATAAGCAAGATGGTAGTAGGTATGTATTTTTTTCTTCTTTTGACAAACATGTAGAAGTTTATATATTTGTTTGGTTATGTGTGTGTGTGTGTGTGTGTGTGTGTGTGTGTGTGTGTGTGTGACTGTTTTATGCTGAAGAACAGCGAATCTAAGCAACAACACCCTGATGCAAAGAAAGATGCAAATTTAGTCAGTTATGTGCTGCTACTGTGAAGCTTGGTTGTAACAAGGTTTGTCAGTGTTGGGGCAAAACATCTGTTCTTTCCTCATTTATTTTCTCGAGCATATTATATATAGCTTGCTCCTGTGATCACAGTTTTCTTGTGGCTCAAACAAACATGCATTCACATGGCCCAGTGAGTGAACATTGCTTGTGGTCATACGTCCCATGCAGACCATATGGTTTCTGCATGCAATGTATGTGCAATAGCTGTAAACCAGATCAGCACTGCCTAATAGCACCATTCACATGATTTGTCAACATCTTTTTGTTCACTGCTTGACTATCAGCACTGACATATGCATGCGCCCAAATATCGTGTTACCATGTATCACAATATTAGAATACCTTTTTTCAAAGGGGGGGGGAGGGTCATTGTTGGGAAAATGTGAATAGCAGTATATGAGTTTGTCATAGACATATATTAATTTTGAATTTATGTTGTCTCTACAGATGCAGAAGCTGGAGAGGAGCTTCCAAAGTACCCATGGCATTGCAAGGCAATTCACAGAAGTCAACCCAAATATTGTAGTATAGAAAGTAAAAGACACTGTCATATGACTCCCTGATTATTCAAAGCAAGTCCAAAAGAGGTCCAAGATAAAAGGCTTCACTGATAACAAGTTGGGAGTTATGGATGGGCATACTTTAGGCAGCGTGAACATAACGGATGAGAGTTGATCATTGTGACCTTCGAACAGTTTCCTTGGTGCTTGCAGAACACTGGGTGTTGTTATTTTAAATTTTGTTGAATTTAGTTTCTGTTTTTCTTGTGGAACTAAGCAAGACTTGTTGTTTTGTTAGTGTTCTTTTGTTACATGTTTCATAAACGTTTGTGTACAAAAAATACATTTTCTTCGCGTTTTGTGTATTTTCTCTAAACTACTTTTTTGTCACTTCAAAAGCCTAAGGCTTTTTTTCTTATGAACTTGCGTTGTTGAAACTTTGCATACATCTTGAGTGTGTTATTTTGCAGAAACTGATAGAGTGATTTCTTGAAAAAAATATTTATTGAGAAGTTATACCGTTTTGGGGGGCGTTTTTTCATGAAACTCAACATCACTCACTTTCATCACTAATATTTTTTAAATGACTTGAGATATCAAAAAACGACTCTATCAGTTTCTCGGCATTGTGCTAAAGTATAAATAACAAGCATCAAAACAAAATTTCATGCAGTTTTAAAAAAGCCTTAGGGTTTTAAAAAGGGGCAGTTTGGTGGCCATCTTGGACTGCTACCATGGCAACCGATGGTCCAAAATTTAATTTTTTTTCATTTTCTCAGGAGATGGACTGAGTACTTAAATTCTGAAACATTTGTTGACCCAAGAGTTAAGAAACAAAAAAAATCACTTTTAACACCAGTGCCTCCCCTTAATAATGCATCCCCTTTACTCTGGCAAGCTGGCGTTGCTGTGTGTGGTTGGGTGGTTGTGGGTAGTGTGTGGGTGTGTGTGTGTGTGTGTGTGTGTGTGTGTGTGTGTGTGTGTGTGTGTGTGTGTGTGTGTGTGTGTGTGTGTGTGTGTGTGAGTGTGTGTGAGTGTGTGTGTGTGTGTGTGTAGACTGGCGTTGTGTATGTATGTGCATGTGTGTGGTATTCCTGCATGTAAGTGTACTTTGGCAGAAGTCTGTAATTTCGATTGAACTACAGAAAGCTGGCTTTAGTGAATGAAGATTGAGGCGGTTGGTAATTTCTGGGCGAGCGTGTTGTGTTTGCATCGGATATTGATGGTGCATGGTACAATGAAGTATTGGAGTTCCAGATGAGTATAGCTACATGTCACTAGTTTCTCTTCCAAAGTTTTATGATTTTATGGTGTTTTTCGCTCAGGGTGAGGACCCCAGGAGAAATCTGGATCTTGCCATGGATCTCATGCCAGCCATCTACAGTCTGATTGAGGCCTACAGCGTCTTTGTCAAGTAAGCACATTGCCTCTTTGCACAGTTGTTGTATGCTTCTACAGCTACACTAAAATATGGAGAGTAATCAATGAAGGTTTGAACATTGTGTAGTAGACAATCCACGGACCTGGGATCCTGATGTCAGTGTGGTATGCATGTCAGGGTTTGTCGAAAAGAGTAGAACTTGTTATCACACCGATGGTTTCTCATGGTTGAGATAACAAAATTACCTTGACCAATTCACAGAATCAGAGCAAAAAGCATTTTGCATGTGCCTGTTTGTGCATGTGTTTTCATAATATGTGCAAGCCCATTAGCTTTATATTTGCACAAGCACACATATACACAAATGCGCAAGAGCAAGCACACACACACACCACAACACAACACAACACAACAAACACACATCCCACCCCCTGCACATGCACACACAAACCACACAAGAGAACTCATCCTCCACCTATCCTTCCCCCCCAGGTCTTGTGTACTCCTGGAGGTGTCAGAAAACGGAGACAAAACCATGACGCCCCAGAGGCTGCGGGCCTACAGCCATGTGCTCAGTTTCGGCTCCACGTGCAGCAGCAAGATGGCGGGCTTCGGGGCCGTGATGATGTCACTGCTTCCCAGCCCCATCAAGAACGCTGTCGACAAATGGAGCAGCAGTTCTGTCAATGAGTTCCCTCCCATGTATGCCTGGGTAAGTTGTTAATGTCAGCTACTTTGATAGCCAGTTTTCAACAAATAGTTTCTTGGTGTGAATTAATCCAGGCTGCCTCAGAAGCTGGTTTGTCTGTCAAGAAGAAAAGGCCATTTCAACTCCAGTTTTCATTTATACTCAGTGATACATGTAACACAGATGTGAATGCATTGAACCTGTACTGTTACGACATTTTCATGGCAGCAGGTCGCATTTGACCTCACACAAAATGGTGACAGTTGAAAGATGTGTCACAGGCACTGCCAATAGACTCCTTCTCCTTTGTCTCATGATCAGAACTGTCTCGGTCTTTTACAGTATTTGCGTTTTATGTCCTGTGTGCAGAGAAACGCTTTTGCCAACGATACCATCCCTTGTGAGAGCTACATGGACGCCATACACAGCGCTCACATGATCACTCTCTCTGGTAAGACATAGCAGTGGTCAATTTTCTGTCTAGACTGGAAAATTCTCCTTGGAGCCATGAAAGGGGTTATGCATGAGGGGGAAAAAAGAAATTGGGGGCATAGAAAACATTTTCTTATTACATTCTATATGTGTTCTGACTGCCAAGAGAGGCCATTGACTAAATTTTGATTCCAGACGAGGTACTTAGTCACTCTGGGCACCCAACTAGATTTTGAGCTACTAGCTTTTCACCAGCCTGCAGTCCTTTTGATATGGGTGTGTGACTGTGCCTGAAGCTGAAATTTCAGTTAAAAACATTTGCAGTAAGTGTTACTGTTGTATGATAATCATAAACATGTACTTTTTGGTGATGTAGAATAATTATCTGGAAGGATTTTCATATCCCCATGTGTGAACTGGATTGTTCAGGCATGGAAGTATTTGAAAATGTGAACTCTTTTGCCCAGAAGTTTACAAATCACTGTATACATCATTTGGCATACCCCAATGTCAAAATTTGTAAAAAAAAAAAAAAATTGTCTAAAATCAAGCGGGGCATTAAAATTAAGTAGTAATGGCTTCTACTCTTTTGATTGCAACGGTTTTGTGAAAGATTTTAATCGAAACTGTTGTACGTTACAGGCCAGCAGAGTTTCTGCATCAACGCTTCCATTCGTCATGTTTTGGGATCTCTGGTCAACTTTGGCAACAACCTTCTGACGTGAGTAACAATTTACTTACACAGTTCACCCAGTTTATCATTTGAATGAGAAGGACCTGATTTAAAGTGTCTTAAATAATGATTGTGGCAAGTAAAAAATTGAAGTCCAAATGCTGGAGCTAGTGAGAGTTAACCAATACAGTTCTGTCAAAAAAATTTAAAGCGAACAGTCAGTATTTGGTAGTTGCTTTTCATCAGATATCATCAGTAACTGTTTCAGTGTTTGTATGGTCCGTGTTTAATATGCATTAAGTGTATCATTGTATGTTCATTGTGAATTGTTAAATTATCTATTCTGTGGTGGCATTCGCTTTGTGCATTTTCAGTTCATCTCTGTGATGAAATTTTGCATCCTTTGGAAACCTCAAGAATCTGTCCTGTGATGGAGTAGTCTCCTGTTGAAAGAAGAATAAACCTTGCAAGACTCGTTCAGCTTGACAATAATAACTTATGCAGATCTTATTCAAGATGTCTATGTATATCTTTCTGACAAAAAAAGTAAATGGTGACGTTTCAGGTGGTGTCCTGACAGCAGTGTGTGCAAGGCACATGTCAAGGTCATGGTGCCCCTCCTCTTCGACGCCACAACCGAGCACCTGGTGGAATCCGTGAGTTTTAAGCAAGACTTTTTGTCATGTTCTTTACAGATTGAAAGGCTGTTTCGTAGTAAATCTTGCACCTGCAGTTCAGCAGAGAATGATGTGAAGTTCTTCGATTGTGACTTAGTTTGTTACGATCTAGAGGACATATTATCTCTTAGATTAAACACTTAGATTAATTTAGTCAGTTATTGCCTTGGGAGGTGTGTACAAACAAATACTTAATAGTTTATGAACAATGCCAAGCTGTAAGATAATAGTGGTGATCCTAAGATATGTGCAACGGATCATTTCTTGAGATAAGACAAACTCATTTTATTTTCTGTAATCATGCAGATTTTCAATTAATCTTATTTCAAGTTAGATTAGAACTTCTGTTTACGTTACATCTCAGCTGATTTGTCAACAGGTGTTCTTTGCACTGGAGAAGCTGATTGGTCCCTCCGATGGAGACGATTTCAACAAAGTGATGTACGAGTACGGTGTTTCAGTCTGCCATGACATCATCGTCTCCTACTCTGACGCAGAGAGGTGAGGCTTTGATCTTTCTTGTTGAATAGGTATTTAAAAACTTGATTTTGATGATGTTTTCTTTCTCAGCTAGTCTGCTGGGACTTTATGTTATAGTCTTTAGATGACATTCTTCACATATAAGTCTGTTTAAGGGCAGACCGGGTAGGCAAAATGAGTTATTTTTGGTCTCATACACCTTTTTGGGGTTGTTGCATTTTTCACACCTTTGAACATCCTGGAATGCATTCAATAATCTGCTTTTGTCATTTTAGACATGTATTCATGTAAATAAAACCATTTTCAAACCGATGTTTTGTTGTTTTTGTCTGTGTTTTATCAAAAAAATCGAAAAAATGGTCAACTTTGGATACTCCGTGCTGGTAAATGTGCGCACATGACATGACCCTTCGCTGTTCAAACTGTGTGGAAATTTCCGTTCTTCAAGATGACGTCATCACCGTTGGGGAATTTCCGTTGACATAGGCACAAAGAGAGAGAATCCGTTCCAACCGAAACCCCGGAATTAATATATGCAAATATATGTAGGTCAAAGGCATTTGGCGCAAGCGCAGTAGACAACTTATCAGTCCCCCGGTGTCAACAAATCCATGACTTTTTCACCGATTCAGCAGCATTTTTCAAAGTTTTGAGCTGCGGAGAACAACTCTAACATTGGAAATGTTCGGCATAGTGGCAAGAAATATCAGAGAAAGATGAACCAGCAGCAGCGAACAGTAGAAGGAAGTAACAACACTCCGAAATGAACCAACATGATCGTATTTGAGCAGACGACATTCTAAGATTCTTGACTCGACGAGGTGGGTTTTGCTTCTTTCTCTTTTCGATCTTGTTTGTTTGACAACGTGATTTATTGCACATCGTTATGTTGTTGTTGTTGTAAGAATGTGTTAGGGTTTGCAGGTAAATGATAAACAATTTGTGTCTGAAGTATTTTGCGGGTTTCTTGATCCAATTTACTGACCATGCCGCCGCCGCACACCCCCCCCCCCCCCCTCCCTCCCTCGATCATCTCTGTGATATCGTCTTCACAACCCCTATTTTATTGTTCTTCGCTGGCCAGTCCTTGAGAGCTTACTATGGTGTAACATGTCATCAGTATTCTTTGTCTGGGGTCAAACTGAGAAGCAGCATCTGAGCGATGTACGACTGACACAGTTTCTGTTTCTGGTCATTGACCGTAGGAAAATAAGTACCCTACTAGAGAGCGTTCTCTAATTCTAAAGGATTGGTTTACACCAGCATGGCTGACCAACCTATCATTGACAGCAATATTGTTGTCAAATCTTTTCCATTAACTAAGGAATAAAAAAAATAGATCCAATTTACTTCACCAAAGAAAAAAAAAAGAGTTAAACTAAAGGACTGGGGATGCAACTCATGAATCAAAAGCATAAAGATCACCTGCAAACAGTGCTAGGTTTAGGAAATCTGAAAATGTATACACACACACAGAACACACACACACACACACACAAAACAGACAACAGACAAGAAACAAGCAAATACATAGCAAGTGTGATGAAATAAATTAATTTTAAAAGAAAAATATGAAAAGAAAGAAAGAAAGAAAGAAAATAATTCAGCTAGTTTCAGTATTAGTTCCTGTGTGTATGTGATTGTGTGGTTACTCAAATCCCATAGTAAACTTGACATGTACATTTTGTGATAGGGGCCAATTAATGAATGTCTTTTGTGTGTGTGTGTGTGTTCGTCAACCCGACATAATTATGTGGGTACGAGCCGCTGAGGTGGTTGTAAGAAAACCCGCCTGGTTCAGTGGTTGGGGGCTGATTGGGATTTCTGATTTACCAGCCTCGCCAAAAAGTTGAGGTACACCCCATGTAACATGGTCATTTGCAAAATAAAGTACAAGCACTTGTTGACGTTTATATTGAGTCTTAAAATTTGCAGCTTATTACAAACAAAAACCATGGACAGTTGTATCAAATATTAAATCAGTGTTTGTGTATTTATTAGGTTGGAGCAAGGGGAGAGCCAGTCCTCCTGTGGTGGCAGCGAGGAGAAAGATTGACCTGATGGAAAAGTTTGCTAAACAGGAACTACCCTCTTCCACAGCAGAAACATCAGCTTTGCCATCTTCTGACCAACCATAAGAAGATACAGATACTTTGCCATCTTCTGACCCATCACAAGCAGATATGGATACTGGTACTGTGCAACGTCACTCCGCTGACATGTGTTGGGCTTTTGTCAACATTGATCAGCTCAATCTATTGCTGAAAGGTTTATATCCTGTACTGAATGCTTGTCTGATAGCAGTCTGATTATGAAAGAAGGTGATGCATCAGCCCAAGGATTTGCACAGGCCCTGCATCTGGAGTGCATATGAGTGTCCATTCAAGTCTGCAGTTGTTTACTCTTCTCCCGGTGTTTGCAACGCTTCGGGTGGTAAAGTTGCATTTTAAATAATCCGCGTATGACCAAGTTGGTACATGGAAAGGGACATTCAGCTTTACAGAAATTTGCTGCAGTGTTAGGATTGAGCACAGAAATACTGTAATTAAAATGTTGCAACTTTTGAATGGCTTGATAGTTTTGTTCCATTTGTGTATATATAATTATGTAATGTTGTTGATGTTGAAGCATCATTTCTATGCAATGGAATAAGAAATCAGTGCATCCGTTGGGTTTTTATGAGTCTGACAGTTTGGTTCTGATCAATATTTTCATATCAGCACTAACACAGATAATTGACTTTTTTAATGTTTTCATATAATTTTTTTTTAAATCAAAAAAATCTGATAATTTGATTATCAAATCATTTCCCCTTCATAGTTAAAGTGTTATTCTGGTTAAAAAAAACAACACCCCATTAATTCAAGCTCTACTGTGGTACTAGTTTACCGGGGTACTAGTGAGACTCTTTTACATGCTGTTTTCTCTACATGTAATTTGAGACAAAATGTGGTAATTAAAATGTAACTTTTGAATGGCAAGATGGATTTGTTCCAATTTTGTATATGTTGTTTATGATTTGTGAAGCACCATTTCTGTGCATGGAATAAGAATACAGTGGATTCCTTGTGTTTTTATGAGTCCGACAGTTTCGTTTTGATTCATATCTGCACTAACATAGATGAGTTTTCAAATGATTTTTTAAAAAAAGTCTGGATAATTTGATCGTCAAATCATTTCCCCATCATAGTAAAGTGGTTATTCTTATAAAAACATATCAATTCAGGCTGCACTGTGCTACTAGTTTGAGGTACTGGTTGGAATCTTTCAAATGCTGTTTTCTCTGAATGTAATTTTCAGACAAACATCTGTAATTAAAATGTTGCAACTTTTGAATGGCTTGATGGATTTGTTTCATTTTTGTTTATGTTGTTTATGATTTGTAAAGCGTCAGTTTTGTGTATGGAATAAGAGTTAAGTGCATTGGTTGGGTTTTTATGAGTCTGACAGTTTGGTTCTGATTCATGTTTTCATATCGGTACAAACAAAGATGGCTGTTTTCATATGATGTATATAAAAAAAATCCTGATAATTTGATTGTCAAATCCTTTTCCCTACATAGTAAAGTGGTCATTCTGATAAAAACATATGAATTCAGGGTGCACTGTGCTACTGGTTTTTTTATGTACTGGTTCAAATCTTTAAAATGCTGTTTTCTCTGAATGTAATTTTCAGACAAAACGCTACAATTAAAATGTTGCAACTTTTGAAAGGCTTGATGGATTTGTTCAGTTTTTGTATATGTTGTTTATGAGTTGTACAGCATCAGTTCTGTGTATGGAATAAGAGTTCAGTGCATTGGTTGGGTTTTTATGAGTCTGACAGTTAGGATTTCATGTATTTTTCTTATCAAAACTGAACCGGTAACTGAAAATGCTAAATTAAAATAATATATTGCTTAGAAATGCTTTTCGATACACAGAATTATTAAACACACACATATTGCTGCAAAGAAGAAAAATTGGATCAAAACATGCACTGGTTCACAAACTGCAACATTTTAAAAAAAGCACATTTTATAACGTTTTTCTCACATTTTGGTGAATAAAACCCCCAAAAATTGCTTTTCACTCAAAATTTAAAATGGTTTCCCTTAATTAGGTTATTCTGCTTGCAAAAATCAAACAAGCAGCAAGCTGTTTCCAAAATAAAAAAAAAAAGTGCTTGCCTACCCTGTCCCCCCTTAAATGTCAAAAAGGGAACCACCAGTAAAAAAAAAAGGAAAAAAAGCTGCAACAATTGTTTTGGCAGCTGAACAAAAAGCTGAGCCATGCTTTCATGTTGTTGACCAACATTTGTATAAAAATAAAAATAAAGAAAATACAAAAATCCAGTTGCGTCTTCCAGTGGGATACTTTTCCTTTTCTTGCATTTGTGTACTATTGTATTTCTTTCGAATACATCACCTCAATTTAACTAATAGGAGTTACCTTACTTACGAGTGCTAGACTGAGAAGCGTCCTATGTTACCAGTACTAGACTGTAAACAAGGTCGCTAACTCTAGATTTCCGTCGGTATACCATTTAGGGGAGTAGTCTCCCTTTGTCGGTAGTACCTCTCTGCGCATGTGCCAATGCCCATAATCCCCAGTTTCAATTTCTTGCTACGGGGAGCTAGACGTGTATTTAGACCTTTCCCGTCTAAGAAGACTTCCTTCACAGGAACTACAACATTCACCTTCAATCACGGTTTGGGCTTTCCTTTTTAAGGGCGATTACTACGCCCGTATACATTCAATGATTCATCACGTTGAACAACGTAACGAACCGTGAATGTGCATGCCGATGTGGCATGCAGTCACCTACTTTTGTTGTAATTACGTTTGCTCAAGCCATTGCACGATGTAAAAAGAAGTAAACCGTGTTTTTATTGTGGCACCTTGTTGTGACCCGTTTTGTGGAGCGTTATTATTTTTACGTGAGATTCACGTGCTCCTTGTTCAGTTGTTGTGACCTGGTTTTGGTCGGAGCGTCACAAACTGCGTCGTTTAGTCTTAGAACACCGTGAGATTCACGTGCTATTTTCCGTGTTTTGATTTTGAGGTGAGCCCTGCGAATCTGCGTTGCAAGTTTTAGAATACGTGTGACTCACGTGTTTTTAGCTTTGTGATGTCAGCTAGTTCCTTGATGTTCTTTCTGTTAAATATACCGTTTTAAGTTTTGGGCATGCACGGAGTGCGTGATCGGTTACTGATTGGTTGTAAAATAGTAGTTTCACCCGATTCTGTCTTAGGAATGTTGTTGGTTGGTCAATCCGGTGACCTTTGACTTTTGAATAACTATTCCATGTTAGGTTTTTGTTTCCATAAATACCGCTGCTTGACTCCTGTCTCGTCAGTCGATCTGAGGGTTTTAGGAAGCGTTTGGTTTTGATGTAAACGTATGAAGGTTATTAAGTGAACCAACGGAGTGTTTCTTATGTTTTAACGTCAACGTAATGTTCTTGGAGACAGTTGTTTCTCAAGTGTGAATCGTTTTGTGCCCTTCGTTTGTGAGGCAACACGTTTTGGTACTGCTGGTCAACCCACACAGCGCATAAGGTAATTTTGTTGTTACTTGTTTGTGTTGTGTTTTGGTCGCCATTTTGTAATGACTTTGTGAGTTGTTTATGTATAACGTGAGTTGAAAGTCTGACTTGTTGTAGTGTTTCTTTATTGTGTGTTCAATTGTTCTAGTGTTGTGAACGTACAGCAATGATTTGTAGACGCTAGAAAGTCGCTAATGTTTATAATGATAACTTGTGTTTTCTGTGGTTAACGAAGTTCGAAGTGAAACGTTTTCTCCGACTTTTTCAGCCTTACGTTAAAAGAATTTAGGTAAAAGAAGCTTGCGGTCTGTGGTGATCGTTTGTAAACGGGCTTATTTCTTGTAACGTTATTGAGGGAAAGTGGATGAGTAAATATCTTGTTCGTGACTTTGATTAACGCAGGAACGTTGTCGTTAGACTTTTTTGGTATGACAGTTTGCTTTGTATTCCTGGCCTGATGAGTCAACGTTTTGTATTTTTCTGAAAGTAGCCATTTTGGTTTTAAACGTATGTATGCTAAGTTTCTTGAGTATTCTTAGTGCTTATGGTATTGTTGAACGTACGGAACGTAATTCTTTATTGTTGAACGTACAGAACGTAACTCTTTATTGTTGTTGAAGGACTAACCAACGAGTGTTTGGTAATTGTAACTTTCTTGTCTGTTTGTCTTCGCCTGTCTTGTGATTGTTTATTTTTCTTGTATTTACTTCTCGTGTCTTGTTAATGCTTTTGATACTTTTGCCATGTCTAATAATTTGTTTTCTTTTCTCTTTTTCTTTCTGTCCATAAGTTTTTTACCGCAATACGTAGTATCTCATTACGTAGTACTGTAACTATATATGCATTACTGATACCTTAGTGTCAGATGTAAAATAATAAACCAGTACTTTTGCGCGTTATCGCTTGTAACCTGTGTTTGTCATTTCGTATGAACAATATGTAGTACCAGCCTCGCTCACGAAGGCGCGCACAGTAAAAAACTTAGTTGCTGTCGTCCAGTAAAAAACTTAGCTGCTGACGCCCAGTGAAAGAACGTTAGCTAAAGTAAACAAACTTAGCTGCTGACGCCCAGTAAAGAACTTTTGTTATTGACGCTCAATGAACGTAAACGTAGCTGTTGATAACCAGCAAAAGACTTTATTGTTACCTGTCACTGTGTTAGTGAACCATAGTTTGACATAGATCAACTTGTCGGTTAGAGATCTTCCTACTCCGTATCCGGCGCATCTTTTGTGACTTTTGTGTATTATCCCAAACGACCCTCAGATCGATTCATTTTACTTTATAAACAGATAAACCTTATGTAGGTTTTTAGTGCTTTTGAATAAGCGAACATTGTAATGGAGGAGATTCCAGCAGATAAACCATTGGAAGCTTCAGGTTATGACATTAACGGCGATGAAGATGAACATTCTCAAAGGCCTAGGCGTGACATTAAGCCTACTGAAAAAGGTAGAGAGTACCAGATTGAGATCAAAACTAGAAACTTTGCAAGACAACGAACATTCTTGGAACGAGCAATCGGTGAGGTAGTAACAGAGCTTAACCAAGAAACTCCTAATCAAGAGTCGTTAACCAGTCAGAAACAAATTGTTTTGAGCATGTACAAGGATCTTGGTGACTTAGAGAAAGGTCTTCGTAGTATTGGTAGCGGTGAAACCATTCAGGAAAGTTGGGATGATGTTCAGAGAACAGTTCAGAACATTATGTTTGACATTGATCGAGCTCTTGACAGACAAACGACTAGCGTGCAGGTGGCTAAGGAGCCTACTTCCAGGCATAGCAGTGTTACACCTAGCGTTGGGTCATCCACCCACAAGTCAGCCAGTGTTAAGTCTGCCATTCATAAAGTAGCTAGCATTACGTCAGCCATCCACAAGTCAGCTAGCCACAAGTCAGGTATCAGGAGATCAGGTAGCCAAGTAGCTTCTCGCGCCGAGTCTCTCCGCTCTAAAAGTGTTAGCTCTGAAGACACTAAATTGGCTCTTAAATTAGAGGCTGCATCCCTGGCCATAAAAGTGGAAGGTGACGCAATAAAGGAAGCTCAGTTTAGTGAACTGGATCTCTTACAACAACAATATGCTGAGAGAACAGCAGCTAGGCAGACTGAGGAAGCTGAGAGAAATGCAGCTAGGCAGATTGAAGACGCAGCTAGGCAGGCTAAGGAAGCTGAGAGAACAGCAGCTAGGCAGGCCGAAGAAGCAGCTAGGCAGGCTAAGGAAGCTGAGAGAACAGCAGCTAGGCAGGCTAAGGAAGCTGAGAGAATAGCAGCTAGACAGGCCGAAGACGCAGCTGAAGCAGCTCTTGAAGAGATTAAACAGAAGAAGGCTTTGAGACAAATTCAGTCCACCGAATTAAAAACTAGCTTAAGAGAACAACAAGCTATGTTACAAGTATTGGAACAAGGTGAATCCGTTCAGCAGGATCTCCCTGATCTACCGTCAGTCGATTTGTTGAACACTAGGTTCCACCCTCGTCCTTTCGTTCCCTTGTATAGTCTTATGGCCCCTCCTCCTAACAATGAACATACAGCGATAGGAATAGGGACAGGTGCTGCCGTCATTGCTGACCAAGGAACACACCAGC
This sequence comes from Littorina saxatilis, assembly GCF_037325665.1. Taxonomy (NCBI): domain Eukaryota; kingdom Metazoa; phylum Mollusca; class Gastropoda; order Littorinimorpha; family Littorinidae; genus Littorina; species Littorina saxatilis. The sequence goes on from NC_090259.1 coordinate 25,142,802, forward strand.
CAGCCTTGGACGTCACGTCTGTTCCTGTCTGCCAAGCCGCCGTCATTGCTGACCAAAGGACACACCAGCCAGCCATGGACTTCACGTCTGTTCCTGTCTGCCAAGCCGCCAGCACCCGTGACATCTCTACTGTCAACGATGCTGTCACCATCTTCGTCGCAGGAACCACAACGACTGAGCCACGACAGCACGCGTTACCTGTCGTGGACCTCGTCGTTGGAGTCAGCGCCTCTACAAGCGCCGCTACTACCAACAACGCCACCTACGAGGCGTACGGACCTCAACGTAGAGAGGATGTCAACGCCCCCCATCACGCCGGAACGAGCGCTCCTTTCATCCATCGGGAGCCCTCCACACCCAACTACACGACGGCTGCAACTACATCCTCCATGCGGCCTACAGCGCTGCTGACCACACTGCAGCACCCTCTCGGTGCATACACTGGTCAGCCGCCTCTGCACAACGTTGGACACTCAACGACAAGCGTCACAGGCCCTCGCCCGCCTGATCTCGACCACACAGGTTGGTCCTATCACCTACCAGAGACAAGGGAAGGTGATGAGACGCAAGAACGACACACCTACTTCCCAGAAGAACGTCACCAACGCATGGACCACAGACGTTTTCAAGTTACCCCACCCTGTTTCCCCTATGATACCCACCTACATCCCAAACCAGAGCCTTTCGTGCCCACATTCCTGGACCCACATCAGACCACCCCCAAAGTTATTTGGGGAAACGAAAACGCAAGGCCCCCTGCGTACATGAACTTTGACAAGGAATGTCATGCAGATCGTCCATTTGCCTCCTACCCCCCGTCTGCGTACTACCAACGTCCACTTGCTACTCCTGCCAAGCAGGACACTCCTATGGACTCTCTCGCCAAAACCCTATCAGACGCTCTGATGATCAACCGTTTGCCGATGCAGGAGCCGTGCATTTTTGTTGGTGACCCTCTCCAATATCCAATTTGGAGGTCGTCGTTTTCGTTCCTCATCGAGAGACAGAACATAACCAGCAGTGAGAAGTTATTGTATCTGCAACGGTACATCGGAGGTCAAGCAAAGGAGGCCGTGACCGGCTTCTTTCTGCTAAGAGAAGGTGATGCCTACGAGAGAGCCATGGAAGTGCTGGAAAATCGGTTCGGCAACTCATACGTCGTTTCGCAAGCTTTCCGGACCAAGCTGGACGAATGGACCCCAGTCAAAAGCAAGGATCCCAAGGGACTCAGAAGTCTGGCCGATTTCTTGCAGCAATGTTCCGTTGCTGCCCAGGAAGTTGGTGGACTGAGCATCCTGGATGATGCCCAGTACCTACGGAAGATCGTCGGAAAGCTCCCAGACTGGATGAGTCACAGATGGTCTAGAACAGTTGCTCGAACTAAGGTTGAAAAGAAGAGGTATCCTCTGTTCAATGAACTCGTGTCGTTCGTTACTCTCGAAGCAGACATTTCTAACGACCCTGTTTTCGGCTTGACAAGTGCATCGGGGACACCAAGAAAGTTCACAACGAACCTGTCAACCCTGACAGAGGATGTCACCGCATGTCTGCACTGTCAACTTCCGGACCATGACGCTGGGACATGTAAGGAACTCATAGAGAAGCCTCTGGTTGAGATACGAGATTTTCTGTTCAAGAACCGTATCTGCTACGGATGTCTCAGAAGTAAGGATCACCAGAGCCGTCAATGTATGCAGAAACAGACGTGCAAGAAGTGCAAGAAGGCTCATCCCACTTGTCTTCATGATGACAATTTCAAGTATCAGAACAGTATGAGTGAAACCAAAGGGGCGAGTGAACACAAGAACAATTACCGTACCTCTGCTGCTGACGTTCAAGAGCCACTGTCATCGTCGACCCCTACGGTGTCTGCTCTTAAGGCCAGCGAGGAAAACAGCATCGGTTTCACGTCTATGATCGTTCCCGTTCTCGTTTCCAGTGACTCTAACCCCAACGTAGAAGTGCTGACGTACGCACTACTGGACACTATGTCCAACGCCACTTTTGTAGTGCAGTCAGTGGCTGAAGAAGTTAAAGCCAAATCGCAGCCGACTACACTCAGGGTCTCCACACTGACTGAGGACAATGCTATGGTCTCCGGCAGGAAGTACTCTGGATTGCGTGTCCGCTCTCCTACCTCCAGTGAGTTTGTCAGGCTCCCTTCTGCCATCTCACGACCTTACCTGTCCGTTGACCCCACGCAAATCCCCACCTCAGAGACTGTCAAAGTTTACCCACATCTTCAACACCTGTCTCCAAAACTGCCCCCCTTGTACCCTGACTGCGAAGCAGGCCTCCTCATCGGCTACGACTGCGCTGAAGCCCTCATGCCCCTAAACGTTGTCCAAGGACTGCCATTTGCAGTAGAGACTAAGTTAGGTTGGAGCATCGTCGGCAAGTCACCGCATTCCGTCGCCTTTGATGGTGTAGGCTCGTCCATGCACGTAGTCGTTAAGCCAGGATCAAGACAAGAAGAAAGTGCAGCTCACGTCTACAAAATACAGGTGGATGAGGTATCGTGTACTGACCTACTACACGTTATGGAGAGAGACTTTGCTGATAGTGACACAGGATCCATGTCTCAAGATGATGTGAAGTTCATGAAGATCGTGAAGGAGAACGTGAAGGTCAACGAAGCTGGTCACTATGAGATGCCTTTGCCTTTTCGTCCAGAACAACCGTCTCTTCCTGACAATAGAGGTGCCGCAGTCAAGCGTCTCGTGGGACTGAAACGCCAGTTTGAGAAGAAGCCTGGGTACCGTGAAGACTATATCAAGTTCATGAACGTGATTTTGGAGCGAGGTGACGCTGAACTGATTCCCAAGAACGAAGTCGAGGTCCCTAATCGCTGGTACATCCCACATCACGGCGTGTACAACGACAAGAAGCCAGGAAAGATTCGTGTGGTTTTTGACTGTAGTGCACGTCACCTAGGCACGTCCTTGAACGATCTTCTCCTACAAGGCCCAGACCTAATCAGCTCCCTTTCCGGCGTTCTCTGTCGTTTCCGCAAGGGTCCCATAGCATTTTCCTGTGACGTGGAAAAAATGTACCACCAGTTTCACGTCTCCGAGCCCCATCGAGACTTTCTGCGCTTCCTTTGGTGGAAGGACGGTGATACGAGTGGCCAGCCGCTTGACTACCGCATGAAGGTGCACATCTTCGGGGCTACATCGTCACCAGGCTGTGCAAACTTCGGCCTCAAGCAGGTGGCAAAGGACAACGCCACAATCAGCGCCAAGGCATCAGCCTTTCTGCAGCGTGACTTTTATGTCGATGATGGACTTCAAGCCAAAGACTCTGTTGAAGAAGCAGCAGATGTGCTCATGAAGGCCAGAGAAATTTGTGAACACGGACAATTGAGGCTGCACAAGATAGTCTCCAACTCAAAGGAACTTTTAGAGTACTTCCCCGACTCTGAAGTTACGTCAACCAAGGCCACAGAACTCGCAGTTCCTTGTAGCACACCAGAAATTGAGCGGACTCTTGGCCTTCACTGGTGCACTGATGATGACACGCTGGGTTTCACTGACAACCCCAGACTGGGTCCCTCGAACAGAAGAGGAGTTCTCTCTACAATTGCATCAGTCTACGACCCCCTTGGTTTTCTGGCTCCCTTTTTGCTGACTGGAAAATTGATCCTCCAGGAACTATGTCGCCAGGAGCTCGGCTGGGACGATCCGCTGCCACCATCGCTTCAAGAACGTTGGGAAGAGTGGCTGAAGGATCTATCCCGTCTGGGTTGCGTCAAGGTACCCAGGAACTACTTGCCTACAGACTTTGGCACCGTGAAGAATGTAGAGCTACATCACTTCTCAGACGCGTCTACAGCAGGATACGGCCAGTGTTCGTACCTTCGCTTTGAGAATCATCTAGGCAACATTCACAGTACGCTTGTAGTCGCCAAAGCACGCGTGGCTCCGCTTCGACACGTCACTGTCCCTCGTCTGGAGCTAACGGCAGCAGTACTTTCCGTCAAGATGGCAAGATTTCTTCAAGAAGAACTGGACTTTGAGAGCATTGAACATTTCTTTTGGACTGACTCTATGATTGTACTCGCTTATTTGAAGAACGAGTCCAAGCGTTTTCACGTCTTTGTCGCAAATAGAGTCCAACAAATACGTCAGTTCTCACAGGCCAGTCAGTGGAATCATGTTTCTACAAAGGAGAACCCAGCTGATTATGCATCACGGGGATTGTCTGTGAGTGACCTCATGACATCAGAGTGGTTCCATGGTCCCGCATTCTTGAGCCAGTCCCTTCCGGAATCAGATGACTTTTTCGAGATCCCAGATGACGATGTTGAGGTGAAAGTGTGCAAGGCTACTACCTCTAAAGAAGTGTCTGTTCAGTCGTTTGAGCAGATCGCCCGACGATTCTCCTCCAAGACATCTCTGATAAGAGCCATGGCTGTTTTGGTACGCAAATGCAATGCCATTAAGGGGCACCAGTCGTCTCCCCTTGAAGTGCTTGAAGTCACTGAGAAGAAGTTCATCGAATGTCTTCAGAAAGAACATTTTGAACGCCCAACGCCTTCTTTACGTAACCAGCTTCAGGCACTCAACGCTCACAAGGACGTTGATGGAATACTGAGAGTATACGGTCGCTCTCAAAATTCATCATCCTCTTCAGTTGACAAGTTTCCCATACTACTACCTCGAGACAGTCACTTCTCTTTCCTGGTGGCTCAGGACTGTCATGCTGCGATAGCCCACCAAGGGAGAATGTTCACGATCAACCAAGTACGAGCCAGCGGTTTCTGGATCATTGGCATTCGTCACGTCGTCTCCTCGTTGGTGCGCCGCTGTGTTCACTGCCGATGGCATCGCTCAGGGCCAGCTGGACAGAAGATGGCCGACCTCCCTCTAGAGCGCCTTGACCCATCCCCACCGTTCACGTACTGTGGCATTGACTGTTTCGGCCCATTTCACGTCAAAGATGGACGTAGGGAGGTGAAAAGGTACGGACTGATCGTGACGTGTTTTGCCTCTAGGGCAATCCACATTGAAACCCTGGATGACATGTCAAGTGATTCCTTCATCAACGCCCTACGCATTGTTGTCTCCATGCGAGGAAACATATCACGCATTTGGTGTGACAAAGGAACGAACTTTGTAGGTGCATGCAATGAGTTCAAACTGGCATGGAAGGAGATGGACTCTGAACGACTGACATCAAAGATGCTGGAAAGCAAATGTGAGTTCAAGTTCAACCCCCCTGCAGCTAGTCACATGGGTGGCGTTTGGGAGCGTCAGATCCGAACGATACGCAGCATCCTGAATGGTCTTCTCAGAAGATCAGGCCAGCGTCTCACTACCTCATCACTTCGTACGTTCCTATACGAGGTGATGGCCATCGTGAACAGTCGACCACTGTCTGTCGAGTCATTGGAATCGGCAGATGGACCACGCCCTTTGACCCCCAACCACGTCCTCACCATGAAGTCAGGTGCCATCCTTCCGCCCCCTGGTGTGTTTGAAGATCCAGACCTGTACGCCAGGAAACGTTGGCGCTGTGTCCAGCGGATGGCAGACGAATTCTGGCTGCTATGGAAGAGCCAGTACCTTTCACTCTTGCAGAAACGTCGTGTCTGGCAACGTCCCCAGGCAAACGTACAGGTGGGAGATGTTGTTGTCTTGCATGACCAGAACTTGTGCAGATCAGAGTGGTGCATGGCTCGTGTAGTCGAAGTGATGCCGGGATCTGATGGACTGGTCAGACGAGTGAAAGTGCATGTTGGAACAAAGGCTCTAGACAATCACGGCCGTCCCACTGGTGATAGTCGCATATTAGAGCGACCTATTCACAAAATGACTGTGTTAGTAGATCGTGAAAATCACAAAGACAAAGCTGTGTAAGCGAACTGAAAGAACATTGAACTTTGGAGTGTTTTTCCAATTTGACAGTTGTTGATTGTTGCGGTTTGTTTTTATACCAGATGATGTAACGGACATTTATGGTTTAAGTGGTGCGTTCTTGTTATGCCGTCGAGTAAATGACTAGTGGCATTTAGTTGAAACGTGATGTGTTGAAACCCTGAAAGTGATTGAACCATAATATTGTTGTGTAAATGTTTTGCAACACAATGATTTTGAGTTGTAAATTTGAAATGTCTAAATCTGCGTTATTCTTCTTTTGATATAAGGAATATATTTGTACAAAGGTTTTTGAAGTAAATTATATTAATATAATTTCCGGTGGGAGTGTGCATGCCGATGTGGCATGCAGTCACCTACTTTTGTTGTAATTACGTTTGCTCAAGCCATTGCACGATGTAAAAAGAAGTAAACCGTGTTTTTGTTGTGGCACCTTGTTGTGACCCGTTTTGCGGAGCGTTAATATTTTTACGTGAGATTCACGTGCTCCTTGTTCAGTTGTTGTGACCTGGTTTTGGTCGGAGCGTCACAAACTGCGTCGTTTAGTCTTAGAACACCGTGAGATTCACGTGCTATTTTCCGTGTTTTGATTTTGAGGTGAGCCCTGCGAATCTGCGTTGCAAGTTTTAGAATACGTGTGACTCACGTGTTTTTAGCTTTGTGATGTCAGCTAGTTCCTTGATGTTCTTTCTGTTAAATATACCGTTTTAAGTTTTGGGCATGCACGGAGTGCGTGATCGGTTACTGATTGGTTGTAAAATAGTAGTTTCACCCGATTCTGTCTTAGGAATGTTGTTGGTTGGTCAATCCGGTGACCTTTGACTTTTGAATAACTATTCCATGTTAGGTTTTTGTTTCCATAAATACCGCTGCTTGACTCCTGTCTCGTCAGTCGATCTGAGGGTTTTAGGAAGCGTTTGGTTTTGATGTAAACGTATGAAGGTTATTAAGTGAACCAACGGAGTGTTTCTTATGTTTTAACGTCAACGTAATGTTCTTGGAGACAGTTGTTTCTCAAGTGTGAATCGTTTTGTGCCCTTCGTTTGTGAGGCAACACGTTTTGGTACTGCTGGTCAACCCACACAGCGCATAAGGTAATTTTGTTGTTACTTGTTTGTGTTGTGTTTTGGTCGCCATTTTGTAATGACTTTGTGAGTTGTTTATGTATAACGTGAGTTGAAAGTCTGACTTGTTGTAGTGTTTCTTTATTGTGTGTTCAACTGTTCTAGTGTTGTGAACGTACAGCAATGATTTGTAGACGCTAGAAAGTCGCTAATGTTTATAATGATAACTTGTGTTTTCTGTGGTTAACGAAGTTCGAAGTGAAACGTTTTCTCCGACTTTTTCAGCCTTACGTTAAAAGAATTTAGGTAAAAGAAGCTTGCGGTCTGTGGTGATCGTTTGTAAACGGGCTTATTTCTTGTAACGTTATTGAGGGAAAGTGGATGAGTAAATATCTTGTTCGTGACTTTGATTAACGCAGGAACGTTGTCGTTAGACTTTTTTGGTATGACAGTTTGCTTTGTATTCCTGGCCTGATGAGTCAACGTTTTGTATTTTTCTGAAAGTAGCCATTTTGGTTTTAAACGTATGTATGCTAAGTTTCTTGAGTATTCTTAGTGCTTATGGTATTGTTGAACGTACGGAACGTAATTCTTTATTGTTGAACGTACAGAACGTAACTCTTTATTGTTGTTGAAGGACTAACCAACGAGTGTTTGGTAATTGTAACTTTCTTGTCTGTTTGTCTTCGCCTGTCTTGTGATTGTTTATTTTTCTTGTATTTACTTCTCGTGTCTTGTTAATGCTTTTGATACTTTTGCCATGTCTAATAATTTGTTTTCTTTTCTCTTTTTCTTTCTGTCCATAAGTTTTTTACCGCAATACGTAGTATCTCATTACGTAGTACTGTAACTATATATGCATTACTGATACCTTAGTGTCAGATGTAAAATAATAAACCAGTACTTTTGCGCGTTATCGCTTGTAACCTGTGTTTGTCATTTCGTATGAACAATATGTAGTACCAGCCTCGCTCACGAAGGCGCGCACAGTGAAAATGAAAGTGAAACGGCTTAAAAATGTAACAAAGTTACTTGGTCATAAGTAGAAGGTACTTCAGTCATCAATGATACCTTGTTGACACACAGAGCCTAACAGGCTCCGTTACTTGTCTTTTTTAACTAGTGAACATGCAATTGAACGACAAGTTCGGACAACTATTCTTTACTCAGTCGTTACGAATGTCGAACAGATATTTACAGCGGTTGGACCGGTTTCATTGGCGCAATAGAACTCCGCGAACGATAACTTACCTTGCCGCTTTCAATGGAAAGCAACGGCAGGTCACCCTACACATCAATGTAGGAATACGAACAAGACCTTCAACTTCGAAATTACCCGGAAGTTTTTTGCGTTTTAACAGCTTTTTATCGACTACAGCGAGGTTTACCATGCGCGTTATCCCGACCGGAAGCGCATTTCTGATCCGAATTTTTAGGCGTACAAAGTACCGAGCGCCCGCGAAGGTTACATACGGCGTATGAATACTTCTGTCATTACAAACTGCGATGACTCTTGCGGGCAGCGTAGATACGGAACGCAGTACGCTTGAACGCTGATTGAACTGAAGGCACAGAGCGCCCGCGAATGTTACATATGGCGTATGAATACTTCGGTCATTACAAACTGCGATGACTTTTGCGGGCAGCGTAGATACGGACCGCAGTACGCTTGAACGCTGATAGAACTGAAAGCGGGTTGTATCGAAGAATAACAACAACAAACCTCGCCCGCTTGGAAAGTAAACCAAACACTGAGATTGAGATATGCGCCTCCGGGAATATTACGGAGGGAACTTCCTTTACTCTCAGAGAAAGGCAAGTAATTCTCTCTCCTATGTTTCTGGGAAACGATGTTTTCTGCGGTTGGCAGATTATGGTTTTGGTATTTTTATCAGATGATCATGGTGGACTCACAGAGACCACGTGGTGGTACTTCTTCAAATTGGATAAAGAATACTTTCCTTGCCAACTTAACTTGATTAACTTGTAAACTTGTATGCGTGCATACATACACATTATATATATATAAATATTAAATATATATATTTTTTTTAATTGACAAGGAAGAATTAAAGTGTATGCAAACACAGATGGGACATCTTTATTGGGATATAATCCTTTTTTCTTGGCAAAGGGTATCAAAGAAGTCAGTTGATGTTACAAATTCCATTTTCATGGAGTGTTTAAATCAGCTATCTGAGTGGTAAAAGATTTAACTTATGGATAAACTCAAGTGTTTACACTTTGAGATTTACACTCAGCTAAAATCTGTTGATACCACAGTGCCAGGAGACAGCTCATCAAATTCAATTAGAACAGGCACACATATAATTATACTTATGTTCTGTTCCAGTGCACAATTGATGTACATTACACTTGAATGACATGTTATGAATAATATACAGTTGAAACCATGCCTTAGGGGCATGAATAAACTTGGTTGTTAACACATGAGTATTACACTCAGCTGAGTTTTCACAACATGCAAGATCGAGCAAGGCTCTGAATAATACTCACAGGGGAGCTTCCTATAATGTTGTCATGCCTCTACTTATTCCTGGTTCGTAGGCAAAACCTAAGCCTTTGACCTTTAACAAGGCCACATCTCTACTGTTGTCACCTAATCCTACGACTAGGTTCTCAGAAGTAGACAACAGGACCTAACAATAAGAGGCCGCCCTTAAATAACACTGGCTCTAGTCAGGTTCATACAAGGGATACAATGTTTATCATTTCATATTATGGAAAATATAACATATTTGCTAAACGGATGTTGTTACAACACACAATTAACTATGCCTCCTAGACAGAGCGGCTACTCTCATGAGAAAGGTACTGGATAAACTCTTGGCACATCCATGCCGTTATCAGTACGAGGGGGAATTAAGTCATATTGACATGTATTTATATATACGTAGACATTACCAAACAGACAATGTCGGGCGCTCTGGGGGAATACCTCCAGTAAGCACAGGAAGAGACAGGCTTCCTTTTCGCCCTGATAACTCCCAGGATCGTTGCGACAGCTTATGACAGACCCTCCATCTGTCAGGCAAGACGTCCACTGGGCGTAACATGAGTAGAATCTCCCTGAGGTAGCTACAGCCTCGTCTGCAACCTCTCCCTTGAGGTGACCCCGATACACGGCTGTTGACAGGACTGGGCCCCTCCCACCACTATCTTTGCCAGGGTTCCCCATCATGATGGTGGCTTCATGCATTTTGACTACCAGTATTCAGTGCTGCAAACTGCCTGTAGCGATGCTTCAGCACCGGAAGGACAGCTCCCGCCCCTCATTGCCTGTCTACCACCTCCTGACGGACTGAGGAAGACCTAATGTTTAACGCTCTTGGAACTAGACCAACACTTCACGCCTGACCATATTCAGCAGTGCCCGGCTACACAGAAGTCTGGGAGTGTGAGGAGAATGCCTAGAGCCTCCTAGTTATCTTCATCACCTGGAATGGAGAGCTAATGGTTAGAGGCTACAACCTTCACACCGGGGAGCCGCCCTACCAGTAACAAGATGGCACCTGCAATCTGCATACAGATCACCAGTCAAACAGCGGTGGACAACTGAACAGGGTATAGTAGTCACATCAGTTTCCATGCATACTGCAAGCTCTTGAGGTCTCTAGATGTCTCCTTCGGATACACAGCTACAAGACAGACACTGCGTACCAAGATAAGAGGAATCAAAGTGTCTCAAGACATTTGCCTGAGGAAACGACTCTGAAGATCACTCACACTTGGAGTGGAGCTTGTTCAACAGGGTAACAGGCCCAAGAATCTTGCCATACAATCGTCGGGCAACACGGGTGAGCATGTTCAGGCTACATCACAAGGCGGGGAGCTGTTGGAGATAACGCAGAGACGGGGGAAGAAGTGCTCTGAGATCGTCAAGTACAGAATGCTTTCATGACCTGTGGACGGACTCAGCGTAACAACTTGTAAGAGTTGCCCCTTCTTCCTGAATGTCATCTGACACCTGCATCAGCCAGGGGATGATGATAGAAATGTCAGATTGTACAGTCGACACTCAACAGAGGATGTCCGACACCTGTAACAGGTCACATCTCGACTGATAATGGTAACAACTCTGGCAGAAGCATCAACAGGAGAGACGACAGTAGACGTCCTAGAGAAGGGATGGGCCGTTTAAGATCACTGGGCAGGTGCCCCTGAGATGATCAGCAGCTTTTGGAAGACAACCTACCCCAGGGTCAGGCAGTCCTTAGGCTACAAAACCTCATGGTTATCATCCTTGGACCAAGTCAAGAACCGCCCTGATATGGCGCTTCGTGGTCGGCTGGGCGTTAAGCAAACAAACAAACCAAGTCAAGGCAAAACCCTTCAACAGGGACAGCACTCAACCTACGTCATGCTTCAGAGACGGACAGACTTGACTAAAGAGGGAATGTCTCCCGAGGTGACTCCGCCCGTTTTTCCATGGACTTTCCAGGAAGGACACTGAGAGATAGTCTGAGGTCTGGCCAGCCATCCGCACTATGAGATCCATGGGCCAGATTTCATAGATCAAGGAGGACCTCTCAGCCCATGCGGATTGATTAGTGCTGCCAGACATCTTGGACTGGGTAAACCATACGTCCCTCCAAATTTTCCTGGAACAAGAAGAGCTTCCTCTACCTTTAGGGGTATTGGGTACGGCCACAGACACACTTGGATTTGGGAAGGCTCAGCCACCCCTTCCAACCGAACCTTGAATTGGACAAGCTTCGTTTGCCTCTTACAACTGGCGCTCTAAGATCCCTGGACCACAGAGATAAGACCTAGAGGTATTCCTCCCCCGAAAGGCATAATGAGTGCGGCAATACCTTTGACAGTGGGTGAATGTGTCCATCCCATCCATATGTAGACTCTCAGATGCCTGGACTCAAAAGCTAAAGGAGCTGGAGGAAAGAGACACAGTGAGATCCTAGCAGGAGCTAGGAATACCACACAAGGCTATCTCCCTCGCTCCCAGTCTACGGTGACACAAGGTTATTGGGTGAGTATAAGTTGTGTCACTCTAAGAGCTTGAGGTAGAGACACAGTGAGATCCTAGCTGGAGCCAGGAATACCACACCAGCCTTTTCTCCCTCGCTCGAAGAGCCTGAGGTAGAGACACAGTGAGATCCTAGCTGGAGCCAGGAATACCACACCAGCCTATCTCACTCACTCCCAGTCTACGGCTACGCGTCGTTTTTGGGCGAGAAACATGGCAACTTGGGTGCTGACTAAGACCTTTGTCAAGTCAGAACTATGCATCAGACCAAGAGAGTACACCTCCTGCCTCAGGCAGGGGCCTGAAAACAACTCTGCATAGTCACCCTAGAGCTCAGCTCCACAAACAGCTGAAGTGCCCCAGAGCTCACAAAGCTATGCTGGTCAGACAATGCAACACTTGCCGCCCACAGCCACGCCTACTGTAAATCCAGATATGGACTTGGGTGATCTAGGCAGAAGTACTACTGAGATCACAACATAAGACATCTTTGTGAGTTCAACTACCAGGGGGCAGAACTTTGCATCAGCCCAAGATAGTGCACCTTCGGCCATAGGCCGGAGAACATCACTGCATAGTCATCTAAGAACTTGTGAGCTCTACAGAAATCTGGAGTGTCCCAGAACCCACAAAACCTATGCTGGGCAGACAACCCAGCAGATGCCACCTACAACCATGTTTACAGAAAACCTAGATCAAGGACCTGGCTGATCAAGCCAGAAAACGGTCCTGCTGAAATCACAAATGGGACCTCTCAGTGAGTTGCATGCCAGGCATGGCACCCTCTTGAGTAAGACAAGAGCGGTCATTCAGCCAATAAGGGCTCAGAGATGCCCATGGTCACTGGGGACCCCCTCACGCTATAAGTGTGGAATTTCAAAGTAAGAAGCAGGTTTTCCCCTTGGGTAAAGGCAATACAGCTGGCTGTCTTTCACTGGCTATTCTAGGACAAATGGTACCTATAACCATTAAGGGTAGGCTTATAGCCCCCACATGCGTTGAGACAGGCACAGGTAAGGTGCAGACAGTGACCGTACTGCTGAGCGCACTTGCGCTTACTTCCTGTCACGCAGGAGGAACAGCTAAGTCAGCCTGAATTTACACTGGTATCTGTGCCTACCATCCTCATTAGAGAGGTAAATTCAGAGAGGATATATATATATTCATTCATGCGACTGGCACAATTGTTTGCCATGGAAAGTGGTGCCTCAGACCAGAATTCTACAGGATCTCTGGAAACTCTGTCAATCTCCCTTAAATGGAGGATCAGTCGCAGAGACGCACCTTGGTGATAAGTTCAAGGTATTAGAGGAATTGTTATCTCTGACCATTCCTCATCTTTTAGGTCGTTCACCTGATCCGCCTGCAGAACTTTACGTTGCTGGGGAGTTGGGTCGCTCAAGGCGCATAATGGCAAGTCATAACCATAACCCAACATTGATAAAGACAAGTGATCAGAGGAATAGTAACGACCATCGAGTAGAAACCAGCTCTACATTGACAGGTGGGACTTTCTTTCGATTGTCCCTTTCTGGAGCAAGTTGACACAGTGGCAACAATGCAACTTGCCACTCGCCCGACTCAGGATTTCTTGCTTCTCAGTCCGATGATCTATCCTTTTCTTCCCCCGATTTTACAGGGGGGATTCCGGACAAATGGGCTGAGTCGGGTGAGGTGACACTAGATTACCGATCGAAAGTCAACCCTCCAGCCTGTTATCTATTCTCCTATTAGTTAAATTGAGGTGATGTATTCGAAAGAAATATGTATTTTTTACAAGTAAAATGACTATTTCTAAGAATACTCACCTCAATTTAACCAGAGACCCTCCCACCAACCCCGCTATTGACTTAATAGCTTCGAATTGAAACTGGGGATTATGGGCATTGGCACATGCGCAGAGAGGTACTACCGACAAAGGGAGACTACTCCCCTAAATGGTATACCGACGGAAATCTAGAGTTAGCGACCTTGTTTACAGTCTAGTACTGGTAACATAGGACGCTTCTCAGTCTAGCACTCGTAAGTAAGGTAACTCCTATTAGTTAAATTGAGGTGAGTATTCTTAGAAATAGTCATTTTACTTGTAAAAAATACATTTTTTATAACTCTTACTTTCTTTGAATTTATCTAATTTTGTTTCTCTAACCTTACAGTGGTCTGGATGAGAAAATCCTGCAGGAGTGCATTCGCTTCATGGACACCATCTTGGACAATGTGCCTGGCGCTAGAGCCCTGGACGCCTTCTATTCGTCACACGGGGGTAGGTAGCATTGATGTTGCTCTTTTGTCTTGCTCTTCTTTGTTCCTGGTTCTTCTGGAATTTTGTGGATCCTACTCCTTTTGGCGGGGCGGGGATGTAGCTCAGTCGGTAGCGCGCTGGATTTGTATCCAGTTGGCCGCTGTCAGCGTGAGTTCGTCCCCACGTTCGGCGAGAGATTTATTTCTCAGAGTCAACTTTGTGTGCAGACTCTCCTCGGTGTCCGAACACCCCCGTGTGTACACGCAAGCACAAGACCAAGTGCGCACGAAAAAGATCCTGTAATCCATGTCACGAGTTCGGTGGGTTATAGAAACACGAAAATACCCAGCATGCTTCCTCCGAAAGCGGCGTATGGCTGCCTAAATGGCGGGGTAAAAAACGGTCATACACGTAAAATTCCACTCGTGCAAAAAACACGAGTGTACGTGGGAGTTTCAGCCCACGAACGCAGAAGAAGAAGACTCCTTTTGGCAACAACTGTACAGATTGAAATGTCAGTGTTTTTCAATATATACCAGTTTTAAAGTGTCCAGAGATATGTACATACAGAAGGATGAAAATGTGTATTCTTATCTCTCCTCTCACAGCCGCATACAGACACAGGCAAGAAGGCAAGCAGGTTAGGTAGACAGCGAGACAGGCAGGCAGATAGTCACACCAGACGACATACTGACTCCAGTACACATATTTCACATGGGAAACCTTCAGCCCCCCATCGTTCCACTTTCCCCTTGACAATCATCAGCTCTTGTGACAATGGTTAATCGTCTGACCGTTTGTAGCTCCAGCCCCCCATCGTTCCACTTTCCCCTTGACAATCATCAGCTCTTGTGACAATGGTTAATGGTCTGGCCGTTTGTAGCTCCAGCCCCCCATCGTTCCACTTTCCCCTTGACAATCATCAGCTCTTGTGACAATGGTTAATGGTCTGGCCGTTTGTAGCTCCAGCCCCCCATCGTTCCACTTTCCCCTTGACAATCATCAGCTCTTGTGACAATGGTTAATGGTCTGGCCGTTTGTAGCTCCAGCCCCCCATCGTTCCACTTTCCCCTTGACAATCATCAGCTCTTGTGACAATGGTTAATGGTCTGGCCGTTTGTAGCTCCAGCCCCCCATCGTTCCACTTTCCCCTTGACAATCATCAGCTCTTGTGACAATGGTTAATGGTCTGGCCGTTTGTAGCTCCAGCCCCCCATCGTTCCACTTTCCCCTTGACAATCATCAGCTCTTGTGACAATGGTTAATCGTCTGACCGTTTGTAGCTCCAGATAAGCTTGTATTGAACATGTGTATGAAGCTGACATGTGATGGTTTTGATCCTCCAGACCTGACCAGCCTCCTGCTGTCTGTGGCCCGTGAAGGCGTCAGCCCTGCCTTCATCACCAGGGTCCTCCGCTTCTTCAACAAAATCTTTCAGCTGGGTAAGTCTGTCAGCTCAAATACTGTTGTTTGCCAATTACAAAATCGTTCAGCCGGGTAAGTCTGTCAGCTGAAATAATGTTGTTTGCCAATAGAAAAAAGAAAGAAACAAGAACTGCAGTCTTTTTGTTAGCATGAACTTGAAGGTGTAATGTGCTGTTGTGTTCCAAGCACATTTTTGAAAACACATTGTTTGATTTGAGGAAAGAGAGCTTCGGGTGAATTTATTTTTTGAAGTTTGGTGACAGGTTATTTCTGCTGTGCAAAACAACTAAGGGTGGGTTGGTTGTACGTCTTTATCTTGGGAGAGAAGACATGCAGCATACTTCTACAGCGCAGGTAGACTTTAAGAGCACAAAATTATTGAGCACAAAATTATTGACAGTTACACAAAGCATGAAAAGCAGAGGGGGTAAGACTGTGTTTGCCGGCTGAAGTTACAAGTTAAAACAAAGACAGGATTGCCATGAAGATGCAAAGTGCTAGACGAGTCAGTGAAGCAGAACGAGAAGGCAGGGAAGACACCTTGGTTTCAAAATGAAAGAGTTCTTGATTGAAGTTTTGTGGAGGCATTTAACATGGGTTGTGTGTGTCATTTCAGGTGACAAAGAGAACGCAGACAAGAGCTACGGCAACCTGTGTAGCCACCTGTCTGGCCTGTCCAAGGTGGACCCCTCCGTGCTGCAGTCCCTGCTCTACAAGATCTTCAAACCCCCACAGGTAAAGCACAACTCTCGCCACGGAAGACGGCAGACATGGGGAGTGGGAGGAGCAGGGGTACATTGCCAAAAAGGGACAGAAAATGTGGGGAGGGCAAGGAAGAATGTTTGTCTTGGAGGATGTTGGACTTAAAGATGGGTGTTGAGTGTGTGGGGCATTAATGAGAGGGGCG
The DNA here is from genome assembly GCF_037325665.1 of Littorina saxatilis. NCBI lineage: Eukaryota > Metazoa > Mollusca > Gastropoda > Littorinimorpha > Littorinidae > Littorina > Littorina saxatilis. Next base: position 25,159,321 of record NC_090259.1, read on the forward strand.
GGAAGAGAAAGTTCAGGGTTGGGGGGGGGGGGGGGGGGGGAGAGAGAGAGAGATTACAAGAAGGTGAAAGGGGGATGGTCAAAATAAGAACGAGTTTGGAGTGGCAGGAAGGGGAAGATGGGATTGGAACCTGCACACGAAATCAACTGTTAATGGTGGTTAATGACAAGAGTTGATGAAGGCAGAAAAGAGAAAGTAGGATGAAAATGATGATGGAGAGGGTCTGGTAGCTCAGTTTCTCTTGCACCGGACTTCTGACCCTCGGGTCACATGTTGAAATCCCAGGGAGGACAGACTCGATTCAATATAACACTTACCTCGACAGTACTATTCTTGCACATTATCTATTATAGGCCGAAAAAATTGGACAAAACGCTGCGTGGGTACAATTATCTCCCATAACCATGCGCCACCGTGGATCCCAAGCACTGTCCGAGTGCTTCCCCCTTACAGGATGTAGGTGGCGCGTCCTCGATTCAATTTTATGTGATGACTCGGAGACGTTATGCTTTTCCCATCTCTGTGTTTCACTGTTGCTGATCACACCTGAACATGGACACATCTTGGTAGGGAGACTCTTGTTGCTTCTAGCTTTTCACTGGCAAGAAACCATCTGAAGTTTCCAGCAATATACTAATTAAGTAGGAAGATGACAAAAAATGAAGTGGGCACATGAACTTGCAGAAGAACTTAACTGTTGTAGATGGTGATTGATGGTAAAATAACAGTAGTTATTTCCTTGGTTTAAACAACATTTAATTAAAGGTAATGTTTGATCCGTACTCAGGCATATGCTCATATTAGAGGATCCTTTATTGGTTATTTCGTTCTTTGTGTCTGCACAGGAGGATGAAGAGGAGAACACAGTCAAGCAGAACCGTTACCTGCTTCAGAGTCTGACGCTCTACATCGTCAAGGATTCCAGGTGAGGACTTGTAGATTGTTGTTCCTCAGACTTTTCAGCTTATTTATTCATTTATTGGTTGTTGTTTTTGCATGAGACTTCAGTATCGAAGAGAGAGTGAGTGAAATAAATGCTTTCAGTTCTGGAAGAATTTTACTCTTGAGATTTCCAGTTTTATTTTGCATGTCCAAGGAGCAAAATGAAAATAAAAAAACAGTTTGGCATGTATTTTTAACTCATTTGACCATATTGTTCGTTTTGTTCCCTCAAATCGCACTGTTTTTGGCATTTTGTAAAAAAATCAGACACACAACCACACAACATAACAACATAAAACAAAATGTATCGGAAAGAATTATATGTGATCTTTATGAAAACCCTAACCTTATGATTGAGGCTGTAGATCCAACTGCGTGACGCTTAATCCAATATGGTATCCAACAGGGGGTCAAACCAAAGTTTTGAGCGACGCCATGCTGTTTTGGCGAATTGACTACGTCGCAATCCGCACGGAAAAATCAGTGCTGAAGGCGACAAACCAACACTAATAGTAGTTAAAGGGAAGCAACTCCTTCAAAAATGAACGTACTTTTAGCTGCCATTTGCGTCTCTGCAATCCTCGTCGCTCCCAACAAGGGGAAGAAAAAAAAATCTTGCCGGTGATATATCGCCGGCACGTCTTTTACGTAGTAGAAAAGTGCCGGCGATATTTCACCGGCACGACTCGAATGAGTTAAAATGTATTTACATGTAGAAGGAGCATGATAGTTTCAACGTCAATATCTTTGCAGTCACATTGGTGATGAGGTGGCCATGGCAGTTCTCAACGCCCTCATCCCTATGGGGGCCCCGCTGCTGCGTGAAGGGGGCGGGGACCTGTCGGGGTTCCCTGAGTTGATGATGGTCATGCACACGCTGGCTGTGGCTGGCAACGGTGGCGGTCATCTACAGCTCTTCAAGGCAACCACTGCCTGGCTGGACCTGTGGTAAGTGTCCAAGAGTTGTAGAGATGGTTTTGTCAGTGATTGCACTAGAGGCCTTCCTTGATTGAGCCCCCCAAGTTGGCAGAGTCCTTTTACGGAATATTGAGTGCAGCGAGCTTTGTGAGGTTGATACTGTGGAACGTCTCTTGTAAGACCTCTACAAATCTGACATCAGGTCTTAAAAAGGAGGAGAGTCTTAAATTGGAGGTAAATGTACCAAGGTTATGAAGAGAAAGTCTGAAAAATCAAGGTCTTGAGGAAGTTTTAAATCAGGGGGTCTTAAAAGGGGGGGTTCCATTGTATTACCAAACCCTCTCTGGCCCAGAGCACCCAATACCACCAGTGAGATAATCCACATGCAGATCCACGGCTTGAATAGATGAAAACCAGCTTTGTTTCATAACTGAAAACTTAGGGTTGTGCAAACACTGCTTTGAGCTTTTAAGGGTTTGGTGAAAAAACTGATCTGCTTCCCATTGGTGGCTCACAAATGTTGCTGATGAACTAAAACCTTCTTCCCACTTATATTGTTTGTATGCTATTGATACATGCTTTTCATTGTTGGTTCTGTAGTGTCCTTTTCAGAGGTTTTTTTTTTTTTCAATTTTGTATTTTTTGGGGTTTTTTTGTACTTCAAATTTGTGTGTCATTGTAAAAATGTTGATAAAAGACTGGGAAAAAGGTTGGCTGGGTAAGCCGAATTGGGTGAGAGCAAAAATAATGAACATGTTTGTGATAATATATTTTGTTGCTGTCTGTCTTACAGCAAAGCACATCTTTCGGAAAAGGAAGTCCGGGAACATTTGGTGCAGAATGGAAAACCAAGCCACGTAAGTGATTCGGGGGAAGACATGCATTGTGCCAACAGGAAGAACATTTTAAAACGGGAGAAGAAAAAAGTCACACCCACCTCATAAAGTTTGGTTATCTCAGGGTTTTTTTAAGATTATTTTTTGATAAAGAGTGAAGATGCATACCCAGCAAGATAATACAGATATATTATCACCATATTTATGGTAAGAATAAACAAGTCGCGTAAGGCGAAATTACTACATTTAGTCAAGCTGTCGAACTCACGGAATGAAACTGAACGCACTGTATTTTTTTCACCAAGACAGTACAGCTTCGTCAATCCCCGCGAGAAAGAAATCGCTCACCTCCCACGTGCAAAACGCAGTGATATGCACACGCCAGAATAGCGCGGTAGCGTATTGTGCTAAGCAGGAAAGCGCGCTTTTCTGTATTCGTGTTAACTTTCTGAGCTTGTTTTGAATACAACCTATCATATCTATATGTTTTTGGAATCAGGAAACGATAAAGAATAAGATGAAATCCTTTTTGGATCGATTTCTTAAATTTTAATCGTAAGACTAATTAATCTATTTTCGTTAACTGTGATCACATTTTAAGAGTAAACATGACACATGTATATATTTTTAGATTCAGAATGTCATGAAGATTACGATGCAATCAATTTTAAATCTCAGTTTGCGAAAAATCGATTTTAATGACAACTTTAATGAGCAAACTCATTAATTAATTTGTAAGCCTCCAAGCTGAAATGCAATACCAAAGTCTGGGCATCGTCGAAGATTACTTGACCAAATTTCAACCAATTTGGTTTAAAAATGAGAGCGTGACAGTGCCACCTCAACTTTCACGAAAAGCCGGATATGACGTCATCAAAGACATTTATCAAAAAAATTAAAAAAATTTCTGGGGATATCATACCCAGGAACTCCCATGTAAAATTTCATGAAGATCGGTCTGGTAGTTTTCTCTAAATCGCTCTACACACACACACACACACACACACACACACATACACACCACACCCTCGTCTCGATTCCCCCCTCTACGTTAAAACATTTGGTCAAAACTTGACTAAATGTAAAAAACAAGAAAGGTAGGTTGTTGGAATGTTTGTTATTGACAAAACAATACAACACTATTGACAATACAAAAATTTATTGTTTTGTCAATAACAAACGTTCCAACAACCTACCTTTCTTGTTTTTTGATTCTGAATTTAGGAACGTTGGCAGTCTCTTTGTTTTTAGATTTTTTTATTTTTTTTTTTTACATATTTATGGTAAGCTATTCATGTTATGTTAGTGTTCACTTTTTATCACAGCTATAAAAATAGGCTTTGAACATCATTATTGTAAGGCCTAAAAAAAAAATAGGTGTGGTTACGGTAACCCGACCTACCCTATTTTTAGGGGCCGATCCTATAACTTTTTATTACATTTGTCAAAAAAAAACCAAAAAAACCGAGTGCAAAAAACGCAATGAAAGCGAAAGCGCCCGTGTCGCACACTTATTTCCCTGTCAAGTAGGTTTAATTTGTACACATTAGAAAAAAAAGTTTAAAAAAAAAAAAGTGATTGCCTACCTACCTACCCTATTTTTTTTGGCTATGTTACCGTAACCACACCTATTTTTTTTTTTTGTGGCCTAATGTGTATTGTACACATTCATTGTCTTTCATCGTATTCTCTTGTTTTGGTTGTAGCCTGGTTTGCTGGAAACGCTCTGCTGTCTGCTTTCCTACATCGCTGAGATCCTGGCAGCACTGAAGAAGGGAGTTGACAGGTAACCATCAACAGATTATTGTATGATAGCAAGGACATTTTGGTGGATAAGTCGCAGTTATATCTGGAGCTCCTGTTGTATTTTGGCTTTTAGCACTGTGTGACCATGAATTTTGATTTGAAGTGTGTTAAAAATGGCTTCCTGAAAAAAAGATATAGTCTAGATACAGTCTGGTTGGCAGATCTTAGTTTTGCATACCGTTGCAGTTTAGAAAACCCTCTGCCGCCTGGTAACATTGTTTGCATGGAAATCGCAAATTGTCTTGTGTGAGTAATGCGTAAACCTACAATGTAAGGCATTCTTGAGATAGCCACAGCGGTTCTCAGAAGGCATTCCTCTGACATTTTTCATTTCATTTCATTTACTCCATTATCCCAATGCTGGGGAATTCGGGTCGCTTCCTCCCAGTGGAAAGCTAGCAGCAACAAGAGTCGCGCTACCCAGGTGTGTGTGTGTGTTTAGGTGTAATCAGCCACCTGCATTTATGGCAGAATGACCAAGGTCACTTTGGTGACACAGGGGTGGGACATGAATACCTGTGAACCTAGTATCACAAGTCCAGTGGTCTACCAACTAAGCTACCCAGCCCCCATAGAGCCTGTGATTTGTAGGTTTTGCTAGGATTTCACACAGTCAGTAAATATCCAGTAGATTTAAAACAGCCGGCTAATTATAACAGTCCTTCTTCCTTCAGGGGCGGAGCAGCGTCACCCACAGTGGAGATCGAGGTGAGCGCTCCGGTGGACGGAGACAGTGACTGGGCTGAGGACATGCCGCAAGAGGAAGAGGACTCCGGCGGAGAGGATTCGGTCAGTTGCTTCCCTTTGTACCAAGCTGTGAAGACTGTGATTATGCTAGTTGTATTGTGTACGGAAGGACTGACTGCTTCAGGATGTACTTGTTGGCATTTTTCAAAATGTTAACCTGTAAAATAGTGACTGAAGACTTGATTGATTTTAGGCTATCTTTGTTTAAGTATCAGATTATTGGCCTGCTCTGATTAGGGTCATATACAATACAGTCTTTTAAGACCTACACAAATCTTCGAAAATCGGTTCTTGAAAAGGAGGGAGTTTTAAAATGGGGGTCTGTTAAGAGAGGTTATGAACAGAAAGTCTGAGAAAACAAGGCCGTAAAAAGGGAGGGAGTCTTGAATTATTTTTTTTTAAGGAGGATTCCTTTGTACTCATTATCAATATGCTAAACTATCAGCCTTCTTTGCAGATGCAGAAAAAGAATGTAGAAAGATCAGTACCTATTATGAGTTTTGATAAAGGTTTGAGTAGAGACTGACCACAGATTGACAGACTGATTTGCTTGCTTCTGCCTTAGCTTGCTCCTCATGTGACTGTCATCAACTTGATTTTCAGGATGAGGAGTCCCTGAACAACAAGCTGTGTACATTCACCGTCACTCAGAAGGAATTCATGAACCAACACTGGTATGGATATTTTGTTCATCACATTTTGTTTAATCTATTTGACCTTTGAGACGTGTGATGCTAAACCAACCCTTTTCTCCATTTCTCAGTAATACTTGTCTAGGATGCTGTGAATTGATGAACATGATTGCACCTTACTGTTGTTCTGTAGAAACCTGTGTTGACTATTCAGTGTATGTGTGTGTGGGGTGGGAAGGTGGGGGGGGGGGGGGGGGGGAGAGAGGTAGCCTTGTGCTGGTGCCTTCTCACAATTATTGTGATTTCTTCATATCACAAAAGATGTTGGATGACGTGTTGAGCAGTAACATTTGGTGGTTTTGTTTAAGGCGGTCCTCAATTCAGCCGCCAGTAGACTTCGCAAAGTCTTTTTTGCTGAAAACTGAGTGTTAAGCTTTGTGCACCCAGCTTCATGAAGTAGACTTCGCAAAGTCTTTTTTGCTGAAAACTGAGTGTTAAGCTTTGTGCACCCAGCTCCGTGAAGTAGACTTCGCGAAGTCTTTTTTGCTAAAAACTGAGTGTTAAGCTTTGTGCACCCAGCTCCGTGAAGTAGACTTCGCAAAGTCTTTTTTGTTAAAAACTGAGTGTTAAGCTTTGTGCACCCAGCTTCGGGAAGTAGACTTCGCAAAGTCTTTTTTGTTAAAAACTGAGTGTTAAGCTTTGTGCACCCAGCTTCGGGAAGTCGACTTCGCAAAGTCTTTTTTTGCTGAAAACTGAGTGTTAAGCTTTGTGCACCCAGCTCCGTGAAGTAGACTTCGCAAAGTCTTTTTTGCTAAAAACTGAGTGTTAAGCTTTGTGCACCCAGCTTCGGGAAGTAGACTTCGCAAAGTCTTTTTTGCTGAAAACTGAGTGTTAAGCTTTGTGCACCCAGCTTCATGAAGTAGACTTCCCGTAGTCGACTTCGCCCAGTTAATTTGAGGCTTTAGGAGGGAAAAAAATTTGGCCCTAGATGCGTGTGCATGTGTGGACTTTAATCTTTGACGTCAAGTGTTGGCCATGGCAGGTACCACTGTCACACGTGCAAGATGGTGGACGGGGTGGGGGTGTGCACGGTGTGTGCCAAGGTGTGCCACAAGGACCACGACCTGTCCTACGCCAAGTTCGGATCATTCTTCTGCGACTGCGGCGCCAAGGAGGATGGCACTTGCAAAGTAAGGTTGAGTGTGTGTTCGGGGAGGAGGGTGGGGAGGGTCTGGAAAAAATGTATTTTTTACAAGTAAAATGACTATTTCTAAGAATACTCACCTCAATTTTTTTTTATTTTTTTTTTATTTTTTATTCTTTTTTCTTTTTCCGACAATATAACATAAAACAGATCACAGACAGTCTACATAGGGTAACGAAAATAGCAAATATCCAGTTGAGGCCATCTCAACCATATCACTTACACACACACATATAAACAGACAGTACAAAAAGGATAGAGAGAAAAGAGAGAGGAAGAAAGAAGAGTGACAGAAGAGAGTAAGGATCAGGGAAAGAAGAGGAAGAGGATAGCGAGCGGTGACCAGGCTAAAAAAATAAAAAAAATAAAATAAAATAAAATCATTCAATTGCATGCCTGTACAGATTCCAGTTTCTGTTGAAAGAAGTTAACTCATTGTTAACCAATGCATTGTGCTTCTCTGCCAAAAATCTTTGTTTTAGAGTTAAAACAAGAACCTGAAAATGGGGGCCGGTCGCACGTATTTTAGATGTATAAATGTGGTATTTTGCGATTAGAAGGAACAAATCAAAGGTTTTGTCCGTCACACAGTTTGTTTGGTAGCCACAGATAATAAGTTGCTTATACAGTCTAACATTAGTACAATGTACAAAATTGTCTCGCATCCACTGAAGGAAATCATTCCAAAAGGCCTGTGTTTTTGTACAGTCCCAAAAAAGATGTTCTAGCGTTTCCTCCTGCTGTCCGCAGAAAGTACAAATAGGAGATTCAACAATTTTTCTCAGATGCAAAAAACGCTGGGTGGGTATAATTCTATATATCAGTCTATACTGAAACCATCTGAGACGTACGTCCTCAGTTGTTCTTTTAATTTTTAGAAAAACCTTATTGACATCTACATTACAGTTCAGTGCAGCTGTCCACTTTTCAATACATTTCAGAGGATCAGTATTCTTAATCAGATATCCATAGACATGTTTAGAACCACCACTGGCCAAGCACTGCCAGACACATGGGTCACTTACCACAAAGTTATCACAAAAGTCAATTTCTAGCTTACATTGATACTTCTTAACAGCCCGTACTATTCCTTGATATAACAAAAAATTAACAGTCACATTTGGGTATTTTCTGCTAAATTCATCATAGGTCAAAAATCCATCTTCCTTCAGCAAGTGACCAACAGAAACAATACCACAATGTGCCCAGCTTCTAAGAAACAACACCTTCTTGTCTCTGCATATATTGATATTGTAAAAAAGACATTCAGATACAAAGTCATGAAAAGAAGATGGAATACATTTGTTGCACACTTTTTTATAATGTTTAAAAACATCAACCCAAAAAGGATTAACAATTCTTTGCATCAGTACATTTGCAAACTCGCCCCCACGTTGTTTCACAACTCGGACAGCAGGACATAATGCATAGAGAATTTGTGTAATTTTTCCATCATCATGTAAAACTTTCATTAGCCAGTTTATCTTCAATGACGATAGAAAAACTCTCACGTTAACCATTTTAAGTCCCCCCTCTTCATATGCCTGATACATGGAGGTTCTTTTAATTTTGTCAATTTTCCCGTCCCAAACAAAATTAAACAGTAGTTTCTGTAGATTAGCTAGAAAATCCTCATCTGGGTCCGGCAAATTCATAAATAGGTAGGTAAGTTTGGACAATGCCAAAGTCTTAATGACTGTTATTTTTCCGAAAGGGGTTAAATTCCTTCTGGACCACGAATTGAAAATTCTCTTAATCTCCACAAACTTGTTTTCATAGTTTATTGGAACAATTTCCTCGATGTTTGTCGAAAACCAGATACCCAAAACCCTGAAAACAGTGGGATTCCAAACAAAGTTGTGTTCTGGCATAAACTTAACGTTAGAATTTTTAGAGGCTCCTATCCACACTGCTGACGACTTATCATAGTTAATAACTAGACCTGACAAAGAAGCAAATGTCTGTAGTGTTTCTACACATGCACAAAAAGAATCTTTGGTACCATCAAGAAAAAAAGTAGTGTCATCCGCATATTGTGACAATAAAATTTCGACATCAAAAAAGTTCAGTCCCTTTATTTTTGGATTCTGACGCATCATTATTGCCATAATTTCGGCACAAATTAGAAAAATATAAGGAGACAAAGGGTCCCCTTGACGGGTTCCTCTCTCCAGATTAAACCACTCTGAATATTGTCCATTTACTGCTACACATGATTTACTATTTCTGTAAAAAGTTAATATCCACTTTTTTATATCATTTCCGAAGTTAAATTTATTCAGTGCTTTTTGTATAAACGACCATGCAATGCTATCGAAAGCTTTTTCAAAGTCTACCATTAACAGAAGGCCATCAGCTTGTCGTTCATTAGCATAAATAATAGAATCATAGAGTAAACGAATATTTTCGCCTATATTCCTACCTTGCATAAACCCTTTTTGATCTTCATGAATTATGGTTGGGAGAACACGTTTCAGCCTTTCAGCAATGCAGGTGGAAGCTATTTTATAGACAGTATTTAAAAGAGTAATAGGACGCCAATTTTTTAGAAACCTTTTATCTTTCCCTTCTTTGGGTATGCAGGTGATCACTCCTTGACGTTGTGTTACCGACATTTCACCTTTTCTAAAGCCTTCATTAATTGAACGAAGCAAGAAAGCACCTAGATCAATAAAGAAAATTTTAAAAAATTCTGCTGAATATCCATCCGATCCAGGGCTTTTATCGTTTTTAAGTTGTTTTACTGCTTTGACTAATTCTTCTTTACAAATAATACCTTCAAGTCCATCACGTTCTTCATCAGTCAAAACAGGATGTTCTAAGTTATTAGGAATGTCTTCATTCGTTATATTATGTTCCCTTGAAGCATACAACTGTGCATAGAAGGATTTAACTTCTTTAGTAATCTCATCACTGTCACATAAAAGTTCGCCATTGTCCTTTTCAATAAAACACATAGCCTTTTTGACAAAGTTTCTTTTTTCAAGACTACAGAAATATTTAGAATTTTTTTCACCATCTGCAATCCATTTTGCTCTTGATCTAACAATCAACCCGTCTACTTTTTTCTGTCTTAACTGAAACAACTCTTGCCGCTTCTGTTCCAAAATAGTTACATTCTCATCATTTAGATTACTTTCTAAAACCTTAATCTCATCCATCAGATCGGTCTCCCTTCTGCAATTTTCTCTCTTTTTCTGCGCTGCAAACGACATAGTTTTACTTCTTATCTCTAAAAGTAACATTTCGAAAAATAATTGATCGTCAATAGTTAACTGTAACTCCTCATCATCAATCTCTGCAATGTTAACTGTATCATACACGAGAACAGCATACTGCTTTTTAACCTCTAAAATACATTCCTTAACTAAGCGAACATACTCAATATCTTTTAATAAACCATTATTAAATTTCCAAAAGGATCTATGCCTTTTAACAACATCAGTTTTAAAACTCAGAGATACAACAGAATGATCTGAGCAATATCCAGGTGAGATATTAACATCATCCACAACAAGACCAAGTTGTTCAGAGACAGCAAAATAATCAAGCCGGCTTCTCTGTGTGCTATTAGTTCTTCTCCAAGTATACTTTCTCACATCACCATGAATAGCTCTAAAAATGTCAACAACATCATGCTGTTCCAAAAAATCAGTTATTTCTTTTCTACTCCTATTTCTATACACATTGCTTGGATTGCTAGAGTCCATTTTTGGATTCAAAGGAACATTCCAATCTCCCCCCATTACTAACAGTTCATTATCTAACAAAATAACACTGTTAAACAGATCAAGAAAAAACTCAGGATGATCTCCACTACTGGGACCATAGACATTCACCACTGTCATGCGTTTATTTAGAAGTTCAATATCTAACAAAATGTACCGCCCCGATTCATCTTTTATGATATTGTGTAATTTGTATTCAAAATTATTTTTAAACAATATCGCTACTCCCCTACTAGCTGAACTATCCCCGTTAACTACAACATCAAATCCCCACAGTGATCGGATGAAATTTTCATCTTCTGTTTTCCAATGTGTTTCTTGCAACATAAAGATATTATTATCAGAACTTCTCAAAAAGTCAAATAAGTCTTTTCTTTTCTTATAATCATTTAGTCCATTTACATTGAAAGTGCAGATCCTCAGTTTTTCACAATTGCTTGCCATCATATTTCATAATCGGGTATAGCCAACAGTTACAGAGAATATTTACAGGAAAAACAAAAAGCAAAGACAGTATACTCCTGCACTCACATAAAAAAATAGAGCATATACGCTATGTAATGCACTTCTGCAAACACAACCCTGTAATAGATTAAACCAGCAGTCAGCATACAAACACACACATGAATGATTTGACCTAGTAAGCAAATAATGTGTAAACTTGCACTCACACAGATCTAAAAAAACAAACAAGTCAAATATACTTTCACAAGCACAGCACTGCAACAGAAATAAACCATGATCAGAGTGTACATGCACACCTAAATATTCAGACCTGGACAAGTAATGTAGACATTTGCCCATATGCTCTAAGGAAAAGTCACACCTGCCATACACACATTCACAGAAGCAAGTCTGCAGCAGAAGTAAGCCTTGATAAAGAGACAAGAGCACACCAAAATAAGCAGACATAATAAGTGGGTCAGGTACACATTTGGACCTACACAGATCAGATAAACCAAACAAGTTGTATACACCATCACAAACATAACCCTGCAACAGAAGTACACCATGGTAAAGATAAGCAAACAAAAGCACACACACATATCCAGGCATAAATGACATGTCAGGTACACATTTGCACCTACACAAATCAAAAATAGCAAACAAGTCATGCACACACCCACCAACATAACCCTGCAGCAGCTTTGGGCAACAATCAGCATACCACTGGCAGTATTCACATAGATAGGCAGATATGCATGCACATGCAGCAAACAGATATTGAACACACTTGCACTTACACAAATATGGCAAAACATTTAACCACACACAAACATCCCCATGAAGTAGATGTAATCCACAGTCAGGATATAAATGTACGCATGAATATTCAAATACAGGACACATGTCATGTACACACTCACCAGCAGAGTGCAAAAACAAATTCGTGCACAAGACCCCAATCAGAAATTCGGCAATCAAATCCATCTTCTGAACATGCGGGGAGAAAGAATCAACATAAAAGGCGGAATATACACATGACAACAGTTGAGTAACACACATGTAGGCCTAACTTGGTCGCACCTGGTCACCATAGAGAAAAAGGAAAGTATAAGAAGCCAATACAGTGACAGAAAGAGGCACACTGACAGTGACAGAAAGAGGGAAAAGAGAGAATGGCAGGGGAACACAGCTGACAGACACAAAAACAGGGACATGTAAAACACATGGAGAAAAAAGAACATACTTTCCGGATAGAGCTATCACACCTCCATCTTGAAAAATCGTGCAAATCCGTAAACAGACACATTATGTAACACACACAAAAAAAAACCCAGATTCATTGTAAATCCAACGTTCCGCGGCCGAGTGAAACTGACACGCATAGGCTAGGCCTACACAGGATGCAGCGAACGTTTATCATTGGCTAAGACTGTCACATGGTATGAGTGTTTACATACACGCTGCGTAACACGCTTCAGCACACGTTTGTGATCAATTGTCCTGTTTGTCTGGTGTTTTGTCTTTGCTTCCTTGTTTTGCACTGTCTGATTGTTTCTTCTGTTCAATTTCTTTCTTTTTACGTTGCTGGAAACGGCGCTGGGCTGGAGTAGAAGCAGCGGCTGGGTCATTCTCAGGGATGGGAGGTAGTCTGCTCAGGTCTGCAACACGTTCAACACGGTGGACTGCGCCGGCCGCGTCTTTAGCGAAGATGGAACCCTCTGAGGTCCAGGCCTCACGGGTGCCAGGGTGGTCGAGCGTGCACTGGAAGAGGATGTACCTTGATTTGGTGAGGTCTTCGACGATGACGACTTTCGGCTGCACATTCTTGAGGAGTCTTCTGTTCTGAATAACCTCACGCTTGTTTTTCCGTGAGACGAATTTCACAATGATAGGCCTGTTGAGACCTGCCTTTCGTTTGCCCACACGGTGTGCTGCCTCAATGTGCCATGGTTTGATGTTGGTCAGCTTCAGTTTGTCATGGAAAACTTTCAGAACTTTTTCTTCACTTTCTTCCCCCGTCTCAGCATGGTCAGAGGGCTCTTCAATGTACAGTAGTTTGACATTGTTCCTGCGAGAATATTGTTCGTTTGCCTCTGCCCGATCGTAAGCAAGTTTTGCATAGTAATGGGCCTCGTGTAACCGACTCTCTGTGTTTTCTTGCATTTTCTCACACGCTTTGAGCTGCTTCTTCACATTGTCGTTTTCTTGCTTTAGATCAAACACCTCTCCCTCCAGTTTTTCCACATTGAGTGCCAAGCTGTCAAATTTACGATTCACACTCTTCAGTTCTTTTCTTACAGCTAGCAGTACTGACATAAGATCCTTGTTTGAACATTCTCCCACCTCCATGTCACTGTCACAACTCTCAAAACCGGTACCACTCATTGTATTCAATTCGTCGTCCTCACCACCCAATGCTGTCAAACTGTCACTCACCTCATTATATTTCCGGAGAAAAGAGTCTACAATTGAAGGCTGAGACAACCGCAAATTTATCACTTTCTGTTTTTTCTGTCGCTTCGGTGGCTTGGGCGTAGAAGTAGACTGAGTGTTAGATAGGTTTGTGTCACCTTCACCACTAGTGTCAGCTTTGCGTCGCTTCACTGACGCAGACCGGCTACGGTGCATGGCGGATCACTCACACATAACACATCGTGCATTGACAAGGTTCGTGTCTTTCAGGAAAAGTACGATAAAATTCACATATTCACGTCACATTTTTAGTAGGAGGATTACGACAGCCCAGAGGACTATCAGTCCATGTTACTAGAGCCCTAAACGACTTGAAATAGACGTTTTTACATCGTAGATGTTGAGAGCTCACAAAAAGACGTCCTCTCTACATGGGCCCGGAAGTGACGATGACTCACCTCAATTTAACTAATAGGAGTTACCTTACTTACGAGTGCTAGACTGAGAAGCGTCCTATGTTACCAGTACTAGACTGTAAACAAGGTCGCTAACTCTAGATTTCCGTCGGTATACCATTTAGGGGAGTAGTCTCCCTTTGTCGGTAGTACCTCTCTGCGCATGTGCCAATGCCCATAATCCCCAGTTTCAATTCGAAGCTATTAAGTCAATAGCGGGGTTGGTGGGAGGGTCTCTGGTTAAATTGAGGTGAGTATTCTTAGAAATAGTCATTTTACTTGTAAAAAATACATATTTCTTTCGAATACATCACCTCAATTTAACTAATAGGAGAATAGATAACAGGCTGGAGGGTTGACTTTCGATCGGTAATCTAGTGTCACCTCACCCGACTCAACCCATTTGTCCGGAATCCCCCCTGTAAAATCGGGGGAAGAAAAGGATAGATCATCGGACTGAGAAGCAAGAAATCCTGAGTCGGGCGAGTGGCAAGTTGCATTGTTGCCACTGTGTCAACTTGCTCCAGAAAGGGACAATCGAAAGAAAGTCTCACCTGTCAATGTAGAGCTGGTTTCTACTCGATGGTCGTTACTATTCCTCTGATCACTTGTCTTTATCAATGTTGGGTTATGGTTATGACTTGCCATTATGCGCCTTGAGCGACCCAACTCCCCAGCAACGTAAAGTTCTGCAGGCGGATCAGGTGAACGACCTAAAAGATGAGGAATGGTCAGAGATAACAATTCCTCTAATACCTTGAACTTATCACCAAGGTGCGTCTCTGCGACTGATCCTCCATTTAAGGGAGATTGACAGAGTTTCCAGAGATCCTGTAGAATTCTGGTCTGAGGCACCACTTTCCATGGCAAACAATTGTGCCAGTCGCATGAATGAATATATATATCCTCTCTGAATTTACCTCTCTAATGAGGATGGTAGGCACAGATACCAGTGTAAATTCAGGCTGACTTAGCTGTTCCTCCTGCGTGACAGGAAGTAAGCGCAAGTGCGCTCAGCAGTACGGTCACTGTCTGCACCTTACCTGTGCCTGTCTCAACGCATGTGGGGGCTATAAGCCTACCCTTAATGGTTATAGGTACCATTTGTCCTAGAATAGCCAGTGAAAGACAGCCAGCTGTATTGCCTTTACCCAAGGGGAAAACCTGCTTCTTACTTTGAAATTCCACACTTATAGCGTGAGGGGGTCCCCAGTGACCATGGGCATCTCTGAGCCCTTATTGGCTGAATGACCGCTCTTGTCTTACTCAAGAGGGTGCCATGCCTGGCATGCAACTCACTGAGAGGTCCCATTTGTGATTTCAGCAGGACCGTTTTCTGGCTTGATCAGCCAGGTCCTTGATCTAGGTTTTCTGTAAACATGGTTGTAGGTGGCATCTGCTGGGTTGTCTGCCCAGCATAGGTTTTGTGGGTTCTGGGACACTCCAGATTTCTGTAGAGCTCACAAGTTCTTAGATGACTATGCAGTGATGATCTCCGGCCTATGGCCGAAGGTGCACTATCTTGGGCTGATGCAAAGTTCTGCCCCCTGGTAGTTGAACTCACAAAGATGTCTTATGTTGTGATCTCAGTAGTATTTCTGCCTAGATCACCCAAGTCCATATCTGGATTTACAGTAGGCGTGGCTGTGGGCGGCAAGTGTTGCATTGTCTGACCAGCATAGCTTTGTGAGCTCTGGGGCACTTCAGCTGTTTGTGGAGCTGAGCTCTAGGGTGACTATGCAGAGTTGTTTTCAGGCCCCTGCCTGAGGCAGGAGGTGTACTCTCTTGGTCTGATGCATAGTTCTGACTTGACAAAGGTCTTAGTCAGCACCCGAGTTGCCACGTTTCTCGCCCAAAAACGACGCGTAGCCGTAGACTGGGAGTGAGTGAGATAGGCTGGTGTGGTATTCCTGGCTCCAGCTAGGATCTCACTGTGTCTCTACCTCAGGCTCTTCGAGCGAGGGAGAAAAGGCTGGTGTGGTATTCCTGGCTCCAGCTAGGATCTCACTGTGTCTCTACCTCAAGCTCTTAGAGTGACACAACTTATACTCACCCAATAACCTTGTGTCACCGTAGACTGGGAGCGAGGGAGATAGCCTTGTGTGGTATTCCTAGCTCCTGCTAGGATCTCACTGTGTCTCTTTCCTCCAGCTCCTTTAGCTTTTGAGTCCAGGCATCTGAGAGTCTACATATGGATGGGATGGACACATTCACCCACTGTCTAAGGTATTGCCGCACTCATTATGCCTTTCGGGGGAGGAATACCTCTAGGTCTTATCTCTGTGGTCCAGGGATCTTAGAGCGCCAGTTGTAAGAGGCAAACGAAGCTTGTCCAATTCAAGGTTCGGTTGGAAGGGGTGGCTGAGCCTTCCCAAATCCAAGTGTGTCTGTGGCCGTACCCAATACCCCTAAAGGTAGAGGAAGCTCTTCTTGTTCCAGGAAAATTTGACTCAATGATGGAGGGACGTATGGTTTACCCAGTCCAAGATGTCTGGCAGCACTAATCAATCCGCATGGGCTGAGAGGTCCTCCTTGATCTATGAAATCTGGCCCATGGATCTCATAGTGCGGATGGCTGGCCAGACCTCAGACTATCTCTCAGTGTCCTTCCTGGAAAGTCCATGGAAAAACGGGCGGAGTCACCTCGGGAGACATTCCCTCTTTAGTCAAGTCTGTCCGTCTCTGAAGCATGACGTAGGTTGAGTGCTGTTCCCTGTTGAAGGGTTTTGCCTTGACTTGGTTTGTTTGTTTGCTTAACGCCCAGCCGACCACGAAGCGCCATATCAGGGCGGTTCTTGACTTGGTCCAAGGATGATAACCATGAGGTTTTGTAGCCTAAGGACTGCCTGACCCTGGGGTAGGTTGTCTTCCAAAAGCTGCTGATCATCTCAGGGGCACCTGCCCAGTGATCTTAAACGGCCCATCCCTTCTCTAGGACGTCTACTGTCGTCTCTCCTGTTGATGCTTCTGCCAGAGTTGTTACCATTATCAGTCGAGATGTGACCTGTTACAGGTGTCGGACATCCTCTGTTGAGTGTCGACTGTACAATCTGACATTTCTATCATCATCCCCTGGCTGATGCGGGTGTCAGATGACATTCAGGAAGAAGGGGCAACTCTTACAAGTTGTTACGCTGAGTCCGTCCACAGGTCATGAAAGCATTCTGTACTTGACGATCTCAGAGCACTTCTTCCCCCGTCTCTGCGTTATCTCCAACAGCTCCCCGCCTTGTGATGTAGCCTGAACATGCTCACCCGTGTTGCCCGACGCTTGTATGGCAAGATTCTTGGGCCTGTTACCCTGTTGAACAAGCTCCACTCCAAGTGTGAGTGATCTTCAGAGTCGTTTCCTCAGGCAAATGTCTTGAGACACTTTGATTCCTCTTATCTTGGTACGCAGTGTCTGTCTTGTAGCTGTGTATCCGAAGGAGACATCTAGAGACCTCAAGAGCTTGCAGTATGCATGGAAACTGATGTGACTACTATACCCTGTTCAGTTGTCCACCGCTGTTTGACTGGTGATCTGTATGCAGATTGCAGGTGCCATCTTGTTACTGGTAGGGCGGCTCCCCGGTGTGAAGGTTGTAGCCTCTAACCATTAGCTCTCCATTCCAGGTGATGAAGATAACTAGGAGGCTCTAGGCATTCTCCTCACACTCCCAGACTTCTGTGTAGCCGGGCACTGCTAAATATGGTCAGGCGTGAAGTGTTGGTCTAGTTCCAAGAGTGTTAAACATTAGGTCTTCCTCAGTCCGTCAGGAGGTGGTAGACAGGCAATGGGGGGCGGGAGCTGTCCTTCCGGTGCTGAAGCATCGCTACAGGCAGTTTGCAGCACTGAATACTGGTAGTCAAAATGCATGAAGCCACCATCATGATGGGGAACCCTGGCAAAGATAGTGGTGGGAGGGGCCCAGTCCTGTCAACAGCCGTGTTTCGGGGTCACCTCAAGGGAGAGGTTGCAGACGAGGCTGTAGCTACCTCAGGGAGATTCTACTCATGTTACGCCCAGTGGACGTCTTGCCTGACAGCTGGAGGGTCTGTCATAAGCTGTCGCAACGATCCTGGGAGTTATCAGGGCGAAAAGGAAGCCTGTCTCTTCCTGTGCTTACTGGAGGTATTCCCCCAGAGCGCCCGACATTGTCTGTTTGGTAATGTCTACGTATATATAAATACATGTCAATATGACTTAATTCCCCCTCGTACTGATAACGGCATGGATGTGCCAAGAGTTTATCCAGTACCTTTCTCATGAGAGTAGCCGCTCTGTCTAGGAGGCATAGTTAATTGTGTGTTGTAACAACATCCGTTTAGCAAATATGTTATATTTTCCATAATATGAAATGATAAACATTGTATCCCTTGTATGAACCTGACTAGAGCCAGTGTTATTTAAGGGCGGCCTCTTATTGTTAGGTCCTGTTGTCTACTTCTGAGAACCTAGTCGTAGGATTAGGTGACAACAGTAGAGATGTGGCCTTGTTAAAGGTCAAAGGCTTAGGTTTTGCCTACGAACCAGGAATAAGTAGAGGCATGACAACATTATAGGAAGCTCCCCTGTGAGTATTATTCAGAGCCTTGCTCGATCTTGCATGTTGTGAAAACTCAGCTGAGTGTAATACTCATGTGTTAACAACCAAGTTTATTCATGCCCCTAAGGCATGGTTTCAACTGTATATTATTCATAACATGTCATTCAAGTGTAATGTACATCAATTGTGCACTGGAACAGAACATAAGTATATATGTGTGCCTGTTCTAATTGAATTTGAAGAGCTGTCTCCTGGCACTGTGGTATCAACAGATTTTAGCTGAGTGTAAATCTCAAAGTGTAAACACTTGAGTTTATCCATAAGTTAAATCTTTTACCACTCAGATAGCTGATTTAAACACTCCATGAAAATGGAATTTGTAACATCAACTGACTTCTTTGATACCCTTTGCCAAGAAAAAAGGATTATATCCCAATAAAGATGTCCCATCTGTGTTTGCATACACTTTAATTCTTCCTTGTCAATTTAAAAAAAAAAAAATTAATTTTTTTTTTTTAATATATATTTATATATATATATATAATGTGTATGTATGCACGCATACAAGTTTACAAGTTAATCAAGTTAAGTTGGCAAGGAAAGTATTCTTTATCCAATTTGAAGAAGTACCACCACGTGGTCTCTGTGAGTCCACCATGATCATCTGATAAAAATACCAAAACCATAATCTGCCAACCGCAGAAAACATCGTTTCCCAGAAACATAGGAGAGAGAATTACTTGCCTTTCTCTGAGAGTAAAGGAAGTTCCCTCCGTAATATTCCCGGAGGCGCATATCTCAATCTCAGTGTTTGGTTTTCTTTCCAAGCGGGCGAGGTTTGTTGTTGTTATTCTTCGATACAACCCGCTTTCAGTTCTATCAGCGTTCAAGCGTACTGCGGTCCGTATCTTCGCTGCCCGCAAAAGTCATCACAGTTTGTAATGACCGAAGTATTCACACGCCATATGTAACATTCGCGGGCGCTCTGTGCCTTCAGTTCAATCAGCGTTCAAGCGTACTGCGTTCCGTATCTACGCTGCCCGCAAGAGTCATCGCAGTTTGTAATGACAGAAGTATTCATACGCCGTATGTAACCTTCGCGGGCGCTCGGTACTTTGTACGCCTAAAAATTCGGATCAGAAATGCGCTTCCGGTCGGGATAACGCGCATGGTAAACCTCGCTGTAGTCGATAAAAAGCTGTTAAAACGCAAAAAACTTCCGGGTAATTTCGAAGTTGAAGGTCTTGTTCGTATTCCTACATTGATGTGTAGGGTGACCTGCCGTTGCTTTCCATTGAAAGCGGCAAGGTAAGTTATCGTTCGCGGAGTTCTATTGCGCCAATGAAACCGGTCCAACCGCTGTAAATATCTGTTCGACATTCGTAACGACTGAGTAAAGAATAGTTGTCGTTCAATTGCATGTTCACTAGTTAAAAAAGACAAGTAACGGAGCCTGTTAGGCTCTGTGTGTCAACAAGGTATCATTGATGATTGAAGTACCTTCTAGTTCTACTTATGACCAAGTAACTTTGTTACATTTTTAAGCCGTTTCACTTTCATTTTCACGGTTCGTTACGTTGTTCAACGTGATGAATCATTGAATGTATACGGGCGTAGTAATCGCCCTTAAAAAGGAAAGCCCAAACCGTGATTGAAGGTGAATGTTGTAGTTCCTGTGAAGGAAGTCTTCTTAGACGGGAAAGGTCTAAATACACGTCTAGCTCCCCGTAGCAAGAAATTGAAACTGGGGATTATGGGCATTGGCACATGCGCAGAGAGGTACTACCGACAAAGGGAGACTACTCCCCTAAATGGTATACCGACGGAAATCTAGAGTTAGCGACCTTGTTTACAGTCTAGTACTGGTAACATAGGACGCTTCTCAGTCTAGCACTCGTAAGTAAGGTAACTCCTATTAGTTAAATTGAGGTGATGTATTCGAAAGAAATATGGATGTGTGAGTGTGTAAATAGAGTGTGTGTGTGTGTGTGTGTGTGTGTGTGTGTGTGTGTGTGTGTGTGTGTGTGTGTGTGTGAGTGTTTGTCTGTGTGTATGTGTTTTTTGAGTAAGTGTGTGCATGTCTGTGTTATATGTCTGTTTTGTGTGTGTGTATGTGTATATAAGTTTCTTGTAAATGTGTGTATTCATACATATGCTCTTTTGGAATTTACCTTGTGCTTGTGTGTTTCTGTGTGCATGCTTGCAAGCTTTTGTTTCTGTATGTGTAGACCCAATCTGTGTTCCATTCTTGTTACTAGAGCTAGAAAACATTACAAAACAGAACTTAAAACAATAATAATTCAAGAATTGTCAAGGCTATAGTCTCTTTAAATCATTCTCTTTCATTATTTCAATTTGCAGGCTTTGGTCAAGCGTACAGCCCAGAGCGGCCTAGACTCATCAGGCGCTGGCATCGGCCAGTCACCGTTCGCCGTGGATACCTTCCATCACCACTCCTCTCTGCGTCGCCGTCTGTCATCGCCTGGCCCAGACGACAAAACCGTGGAGGTGGTCAAGACTCCGCAAGAAGCCAGCAAGGCCCAGGAGGTTCTGTTCAAACAGATTGAGGTAGGTTGAGGTTATGGTGGATAGACGTTCGTCACTTGCAGTTTTCTTACGCTCTCTGGTTTTTTTTTAGTCTGTCTTATGTGTTTGTCTGTCTTGCCTGGAGAAGTTCCTTTCTTACTTTTCTTTTTTTCTTTTTTTCTTTTTTTTATTTTAACATGTTTGTTTTGCTGTCAGTCTGTGAGGTCCATTCATATTTGTTTTAATGTCTGTCTGGTTTTCTGCCTTTTAAAAGTTAAATTCTTTCTATCCAGCTATTTTTCTGCCTATTGCTTCAGACACTTTTTCCTCACAGAGTTCCCATATAACTTGTGAGACAAGTTTTGTTAATGCACACATGATGTAATTTCATCCTCTTTGTTTCAGGCTTTCAAAGGAGAATTACTGGCTCACATGGTAAGCATTTTGACTTTTTTATTTAGTTGTGTGGTCATAAGATGTGTGTGTGTGCAACTTCTTGGCAGTTAGAAGTTGTTTTGCTTTGTGCAAAAACCTGAAAATTACATGAGTACACGTTCTTTGACGGCACAGCTTGAGTATCAAGTTTGAGAGTGGTACACGATAGCGGTAGAAAAGCACATAAAGTGGCATTTTGCTGTAGTATCCTTTTAGCGGTAGAAACGCACATAATGTGGCATTTTGCTATAGTATCCTTTTAGGGGTAGAAACGCACATAATGTGGCATTTTGCTGTAGTATCCTTTTATGGGTAGAAACGCACATAATGTGGCATTTTGCTGTGGTATCCTTTTAGCGGTAGAAACGCACATAATGTGGCATTTTGCTGTAGTATCCTTTTATGGGTAGAAACGCACATAATGTGGCATTTTGCTGTAGTATCCTTTTATGGGTAGAAACGCACATAATGTGGCATTTTGCTGTGGTATCCTTTTAGCGGTAGAAACCCAGGTAATGTCAAAACAAAAAGAAAACACAACAGAAAGGTAATGTGTCATTTTACTGTAGTATCCTTTTATGCGGTAAAAAGCCACATAATGTGTGATTTTGCGGTGGTATCATTTTAGATGTAGAAACCCACATGTTTTATTTTGCTGAAGTATTGTTTTAGTGGTGGAAACCCACATAATGAGTCTTGATGCTGAAGTAACCTTTATGCGGTAGAATCCCAAATGATGTGTGATTGTGGTGTGTCGTACAGGAGAGGGACAACACAGTGCAGTCGGTGCTGGAGATTCTGCAGTGGATCGTACCGCCGCTGACAGACAACTACCAGGACGCGTCGCCCATGGGCAGCACTGCACGCGCCCAGAAAGCCCTGCACGACCTCCACACCCAGGCCAAGAAGATTGAAAGCACAGCTGATCAACTCATGGTGAGTTGCTTGCGTGGTGATAATTGCGGATTGAATTACATATTCTTACTCCGAATCACATAAAGCATTGACGTAGTCTGAGATGCTAAGGTCTGAAACAAGGTCTTAAACAATTTTAAAGGGAAGCAACCCCACCACAAAAAGTGTAAAGGTAGCCATGGTAATGACCACAGACCAGAGGAGTTACCTCCCATTGCTGTGTACTACGTCACTACCGCTCCTCAACACGTGGTCAAGATCATACGACTTTTTCAGTTCTGAGGAGAAGGTCGTGGATTTTTGGCGCTCTCGTGGCTGTGCTGTTTGGTGTTTGCTTGATCTTTCTTGCCTTCTGCATCATAGTTGGTGAGCTCGTTCCTTGTTCTTTATTTTGACAGGAATTTTGGTTGTAGTTGCTGACGTTTTGTCCATTTTTTGGACTTGTAAATTTTTCAGTAGCTTTCTTGTTTGGCGGCCATTTTTGTTGGTCAGCATGGCTGACAGTGATAAAAAACGTGGCAAGGCTGATGTCAAGGGCAGGGTTAAAACTAAATCTTCGACTTCATCTTCCAAACCGCCTGTACTGGTTGTTGTTTCGGACGAAGCACAAAATACCGTTTTGTCCGTACCTATTTCTGCCCCCAATGACCATGGTGTTGGGGGGCAGCCAAACACTTCTTTGTCTTCTGTGTCTTCTTGCTCTCCCTCCGTGTCGGCATCGGAGCATGGTGCTCTCGTGTCGACGCTGCTTAGTTCTTTAGTTCCAGAAATTCGCAGCATGGTGAAGGAAGAATTGAAGCGTTCCACGCTGCCTGCCAGCGTGGTTTTCCCCCCAGCAGTGGGTGACGCTCGCTCTTTGGCGTCTTTGACGGTGCCTTCGGCGACGATTTCCAGGGAAGATTTCCTTGCTGCTTCGTCTTCTGCCTCAGTGGGTGGCACGGCCGGTAAGTCGAACTGGTCCACCAGCTCTCGTAGGACACTCCCTTTTGGGAAGCAGTTCCTTGGCGCAGGATCACAACCCGCAAACTTTTGTTCTGACTCACCCAATTCACACTGCGTGCACGGGCGTTTCAGAGCAAGGGCGGCATCCGTTTTCGGCAGCTGCGTTTCCGGTTTTTACCGGAAGCATAGGTCCTCCCGCTCAAGCACACGTAGAGGTCTTGACTGGAGTTGACCGAGGACTGGCCTACGGGCGTTCGGGCTTCCGGCCCCAGTCCACGCAACCTTCGCTTCCGCATTGTGCGGCTTCGTCTGTTGCTTTTCCGGCTCTGTCCGGATACACTGTTCCTCTTCCTGACGCTTCCTCTCGGATGTCGGTGAGCGAGGAACAGCGGCTGGCCTATGGGCATTCAGGCTTTCAGCCTCGGCGGGGGCAGTCGTCACTCCACCCGTCGGGTGTTGCGGCTACTGCCTATTCAGTTCCGGTGGCTCCGGATGTTCCCTCCTCTTACTCTTACCCTCCTGCCAGTCAGGGGATGAGTCAGGACGGGTTCTGGTCGGACGGGTTTCCGGTTTCCGGTCATCCCGTTCATCAGCCTGCCACCAGCAACTGTGACTTCGGTCCGTGTCCGTCGCTTGACTATTCTGATGCACAGTCTGTAGCCAGCGAGCAGACACGTTCTGGATTTCCGTCGAGGCTCAAGGTTGCCCTTGAAGCTGCGGCGGAGGTTACTTCCAGATATTTCCCGGAGGGTGCATCGGCTTCGGCGGCTTCCGCTTCGGTCACTCCGTCGGCGATGTCGGACTTCCGTTCCGCGAGGGAGGAGGATTCCTACTTCCGGTTCGAGGAGTCACCTTCGGTGGCGTACCACCTTTCGCAGGTTTTGGCTAGACCATCTCCTGCCGTATGTGGTATCCCAAGTGTTTCTGTTCCGCTACTTGTTCCTCACGGTTCAGTTCCGGAACAGGCTCAGCCTTGGCTGGCTTCGGCTGCACAGGCTTCGACTTTTGTTCCTTCTTGTCACAAGAAGTTCACCTTGCCGAAGCCTGGTCGGAACTTGTTGGCGTCCTTTGCTCTTCCGCGTACACCGTTACCGGTGACACAGGAACTGCTTCCTCTGCTGGCTAAGCAGTTTAAGGACTCCGGTGTTGTGTTTCCAGACCACACCCTCGTCGCTTCAGAGGATATTGGACGTCAGCTTTTGGAACTTGCCTCTATCTCGGAGACGATCATCAGAGCTCTCTCTCGTTCTCTCACTGAGTCACTGGATCCTTTCACACTTAGTGCAGATCAGGACACTGATGACATCTCCACTCTTTTGTCGGCCCTTGCCAGGGTGAACGAAGAGCAAATGAGGCTGTCCTCCCTTCACTATGCTTATGCAGTGATGTGTCGGCGGGACTTGTTCCTCTCGCACTCTCAGTTCACTGAGCAGGCTATGAGAGACACCTTGAGAGCTTCGCCCGTGGTAGAGGGATCTCTTTTCGGACATCTGGTGTTTGATGCCAGAAGAAAGGAGTTCCAGTCGAACAGAGATCAGCAGTTCTCCGACTTCTCTCTACAAGGGTTGAAGCAGAGCAAGCCTCCTCAACAGAAACAGGCTCAGGCCTCTGGCCAAGCTAAGCCGGCAGGCACAAGGCAGTCTCGGTCTGTTTCTCGAGGTTCGAGAAAAAGATCAGCGTCGGGCAGGGGTAGGGGCAGCTCTAACAGCAAGCCTCACCCCCAATCAAGTGCTCCCGATCTCACCCCCCTCCGCCCTCCACTTCGGTGATGGCGGGGGGCCCCTCCCGGGCACTTTCTCATTTGATGGTCTCTGTACACAGCCAATGGATTGTGGGCGTGGTGAGGTCGGGCTTCCGCCTGCTTTGGCGGGAAGCGAAGGCACCTCTGTCCAGGCGTCCTCCGGTCTTCAAGCCCCCCTCCTTGCAGGAGGCAAGGTCTGTTCTTCAGGCGGAAATTGCCTCCCTGCTGCAGAAGGGCGCGGTGGAGAGGGTCTTAGACCATAGCTCCCTCGGGTTCTACGGGCGGCTTTTCGCCGTTCCCAAGGCCTCAGGAGCATGGCGTCCCATCCTGGATCTATCGCATCTCAATACTTTCTTGAGAGCGATACGATTCAAGATGGAGACGCCAGCCTCGGTCAGAGACTCCCTCCGCCCAGGAGACTGGGCGACCTCGATCGATCTGACGGATGCATATTTTCACATTCTTATGCATCCGGCCGACCGGAAGTGGCTTCGTTTCCGGTGGGGCGATCAGATCTACCAGTTCCGCGCCCTCCCCTTCGGGCTGTCTCTGGCACCTTGGGTTTTTACCATGGTGGTGAGACAGTTTTGCGCACTGGTGAGGTCGCAGGGTATTCGACTGCGTGTGTATCTGGACGATTGGCTCATTCTGAACCAAAGCCAGACAGGCTGCGCGCATCATACCCAGTCGGTTCTTCGAGAAGCCAACATGTTGGGCTTTTCGATCAACCGATCAAAGTCGGAGCTGATTCCGTCTCAGACATTCACCTACTTGGGGATGTCCTTCGACACGGTTTCTTGGACTGTCCAACCCTCCCAAAGGCGGGTGGACAAGCTTCAAGCTCTCATTCGCTCCACTTTGCCTCTCCTGCGGGCTTCCCTCCGGACGCTAGCCTCCATCTTGGGGCAGATGGAGTCCATGGCTCTCTTGGTTCCCCTGGAGCTTCAGAACTGACACTGGACTTAGTGCAACGCTCTCACAGAGCGTCCACTTCGTCCGTGTATGCATCACACTGGAAGGCCTGGGCAACCTGGTGCCATGTCCATGGTTTGAACGCGTTGGCTCCACGCTCTATGCATGTAGCAAACCATCTGTCTTACCTGTCCTCTCAAGGAGCTTCAGCTTCTTCTCTGAAGGTGAGGAGATCTGCCATCTCCGCGACCTTAAGACAGATAGGACGTTCCATTGATATCAGTGGCGTCATTTCTGGAGTCATTAAGGGCGCGGCCCTTAAGGAGGTAAGGTCTCGCACTCCCATGCCTAAATGGGACCTCTTCCTGGTTCTAGAATTTCTGCGTTCAGCAGATTTCGAACCTTTGCGAGATTCTAGTCTTCAGATCAGAATCTCAAAACCTTTTATTCATCTGCCTTAACACGGTGAGACAAAAAGACATTTCTAAGACGACTCTAGCTCGGTGGGTGTCGGCTCTCATTAGACAAGCTTACGAATGGAGCCGTTCGGGCAAGGGGGGGACGCAGCCTGTCTTTCCCCTTGACTCGGCCCAAGTCCACGAAACCAGGGCTTGGGCCTCCTCCTTGGCCGTTTTACGGTCGAGGAGGCTGGAGGAGGTGTTGTGCACAGCTTACTGGCGCTCCGGCGATGTTTTCATCAATTATTACCTCAGAGACATCGCGGCTGTCCGTCAGGACGGTTCTAGAGCCCTTCCTGCCTTAGTTGCAGGCGGCCAGTTCCTGGCAAGGATTTAAGAGTGAGTTAGATTTTTCTTTCCCACCGCCTTGTTAAAGCTATCTGCTTTATGTGATTCGGAATAAGAATATGTAATTTAATCGAAAATTTTAATAGTAAAATTTCATTTGATTAATATACTTACCCGAATCACATAGTTTATGCCCTCCCACGAACCCCGCTTATGTTTTTTTAGTTTTCTTTAAAGCCATATGATCTTGAGCACGTGTTGAGGAGCGGTAGTGACATAGTACACACCAATGGGAGGTAACTCCCCTGGTCTGTGGTCATTACCATGGCTACCTTTACACTTTTTGTGGTGGGGTTGCTTCCCTTTAAAAAGACGGGTAGCCTTTTCAGACCTTAGCATCTCAGACTACGTCAATGCTTTATGTGATTCGGGTAAATCTATTAAGGGGGGACAGGGTAGGCAAGCACTTTTTTTTTTTATTTTGGAAACAGCTTGCTGCTTGTTTGATTTTTGCAAGCAGAATAACCTAATTAAGGGAAACCATTTTAAATTTTGAGTGAAAAGCAATTTTGGGGGGTTTTATTCACCAAAATGTGAGAAAAACGTTATAAAATGTGCTTTTTTTAAAATGTTGCAGTTTGTGAACCAGTGCATGTTTTGATCCAATTTTTCTTCTTTGCAGCAATATGTGTGTGTTTAATAATTCTGTGTATCGAAAAGCATTTCTAAGCAATATATTATTTTAATTTAGCATTTTCAGTTACCGGTTCAGTTCTGATAAGAAAAATACATGAAATCCTAACTGTCAGACTCATAAAAACCCAACCAATGCACTGAACTCTTATTCCATACACAGAACTGATGCTGTACAACTCATAAACAACATATACAAAAACTGAACAAATCCATCAAGCCTTTCAAAAGTTGCAACATTTTAATTGTAGCGTTTTGTCTGAAAATTACATTCAGAGAAAACAGCATTTTAAAGATTTGAACCAGTACATAAAAAAACCAGTAGCACAGTGCACCCTGAATTCATATGTTTTTATCAGAATGACCACTTTACTATGTAGGGAAAAGGATTTGACAATCAAATTATCAGGATTTTTTTTATATACATCATATGAAAACAACCATCTTTGTTTGTACCGATATGAAAACATGAATCAGAACCAAACTGTCAGACTCATAAAAACCCAACCAATGCACTTAACTCTTATTCCATACACAAAACTGACGCTTTACAAATCATAAACAACATAAACAAAAATGAAACAAATCCATCAAGCCATTCAAAAGTTGCAACATTTTAATTGCAGATGTTTGTCTGAAAATTACATTCAGAGAAAACAGCATTTGAAAGATTCCAACCAGTACCTCAAACTAGTAGCACAGTGCAGCCTGAATTAATATGTTTTTATAAGAATAACCACTTTACTATGATGGGGAAATGATTTGACGATCAAATTATCCAGACTTTTTAAAAAAAATCATTTGAAAACTCATCTATGTTAGTGCAGATATGAATCAAAACGAAACTGTCGGACTCATAAAAACACAAGGAATCCACTGTATTCTTATTCCATGCACAGAAATGGTGCTTCACAAATCATAAACAACATATACAAAATTGGAACAAATCCATCTTGCCATTCAAAAGTTACAACATTTTAATTACCACATTTTGTCTCAAATTACATGTAGAGAAAACAGCATGTAAAAGAGTCTCACTAGTACCCTGGTAAACTAGTACCACAGTAGAGCTTGAATTAATGGGGTGGTTTTTTTTAACCAGAATAACACTTTAACTATGAAGGGGAAATGATTTAATAATCAAATTATCAGATTTTTTTGATTTAAAAAAAAAATCATATGAAAACATTAAAAAAGTCAATTATCTGTGTTTGTGCTGATATGAAAATATTGATCAGAACCAAACTGTCAGACTCATAAAAACCCAACGGATGCACTGATTTCTTATTCCATTGCATAGAAATGATGCTTCACAAATCATCAACAACATTACATAATTATATATACACAAATGGAACAAAGCTATCAAGCCATTCAAAAGTTGCAACATTTTAATTACAGTATTTCTGTGCTCAATCCTAACACTGCAGCAAATTTCTGTAAAGCTGAATGTCCCTTTCCATGTACCAACATGGTCAAACGCGGATTATTTAAAATGCAACTTTACCACCGGGAGAAGAGTAAACAACTGCAGACTTGAATGGACACTCATATGCACTCCAGATGCAGGGCCTGTGCAAATCCTTGGGCTGATGCATCACCTTCTTTCATAATCAGACTGCTATCAGACAAGCATTCAGTACAGGATATAGACCTTTCAGCAATAGATTGAGCTGATCAATGTTGACAAAAGCCCAACACATGTCAGCGGAGTGACGTTGCACAGTACCAGTATCCATATCTGCTTGTGATGGGTCAGAAGATGGCAAAGTATCTGTATCTTCTTATGGTTGGTCAGAAGATGGCAAAGCTGATGTTTCTGCTGTGGAAGAGGGTAGTTCCGGTTTAGCAAACTTTTCCATCAGGTCAATCTTTCTCCTCGCTGCCACCACAGGAGGACTGGCTCTCCCCTTGCTCCAACCTAATAAATACACAAACACTGATTTAATATTTGATACAACTGTCCATGGTTTTTGTTTGTAATAAGCTGCAAAATTTAAGACTCAATATAAACGTCAACAAGTGCTTGTACTTTATTTTGCAAATGACCATGTTACATGGGGTGTACCTCAACTTTTTGGCTAGGCCGGTAAATCAGAAATCCCAATCAGCCCCCAACCACTGAACCAGGCGGGTTTTCTTACAACCACCTCAGCGGCTCGTACCCACATATGTCGGTTGACGAACACACACACACACACACACACACACACACAAAAGACATTCATTAATTGGCCCCTATCACAAAATTTACATGTCAAGTTTACTATGGGATTTGAGTAACCACACAATCACATACACACAGGAACTAATACTGAAACTAGCTGAATTATTTTCTTTCTTTCTTTCTTTCTTTTCATATTTTTCTTTTAAAATTAATTTATTTCATCACACTTGCTATGTATTTGCTTGTTTCTTGTCTGTTGTCTGTTTTGTGTGTGTGTGTGTGTGTTCTGTGTGTGTGTATACATTTTCAGATTTCCTAAACCTAGCACTGTTTGCAGGTGATCTTTATGCTTTTGATTCATGAGGTGCATCCCCAGTCCCGGCTTTAGTTTGACTCTTTTTTGACTCACATGCGAAGCAAAAGTGAGTCTATGTACTCACCCGAGTCGTCCGTCCGTCCGTCCGTCCGTCCGTCCGTCCGGAAAACTTTAACGTTGGATATTTCTTGGACACTATTCAGTCTATCAGTACCAAATTTGGCAAGATGGTGTATGATGACAAGGCCCCAAAAAACATACATAGCATCTTGACCTTGCTTCAAGGTCAAGGTCGCAGGGGCCATAAATGTTGCCTAAAAAACAGCTATTTTTCACATTTTTCCCATTTTCTCTGAAGTTTTTGAGATTCAATACCTCACCTATATATGATATATAGGGCAAAGTAAGCCCCATCTTTTGATACCAGTTTGGTTTACCTTGCTTCAAGGTCACGGTCACAGGAGCTCTTCAAAGTTGGATTGTATACATATTTTGAAGTGACCTTGACCCTGAACTATGGAAGATAACTGTTTCAAACTTAAAAATTATGTGGGGCACATGTTATGCTTTCATCATGAGACACATTTGATCACATATGATCAAGGTCAAGGTCACTTTGACCCTTATGAAATGTGACCAAAATAAGGTAGTGAACCACTAAAAGTGACCATATCTCATGGTAGAAAGAGCCAATAAGCACCATTGTACTTCCTATGTCTTGAATTAACAGCTTTGTGTTGCATGACCTTGGATGACCTTGACCTTGGGTCAAGGTCACATGTATTTTGGTAGGAAAAATGTGTAAAGCATGTGAGTCGTATGGGCTTTGCCCTTCTTGTTTTTCTTTGGTGAAGTAAATTGGATCTATTTTTTTATTCCTTAGTTAATGGAAAAGATTTGACAACAATATTGCTGTCAATGATAGGTTGGTCAGCCATGCTGGTGTAAACCAATCCTTCAGAATTAGAGAACGCTCTCTAGTAGGGTACTTATTTTCCTACGGTCAATGACCAGAAACAGAAACTGTGTCAGTCGTACATCGCTCAGATGCTGCTTCTCAGTTTGACCCCAGACAAAGAATAATGATGACATGTTACACCATAGTAAGCTCTCAAGGACTGGCCAGCGAAGAACAATAAAATAGGGGTTGTGAAGACGATATCACAGATATGGTCGAGGGAGGGAGGGAGGGAGGGGGGGGGGGGGGGGGGTGGGAATGCGGCGGCGGCATGGTCAGTAAATTTGATCAAGAAACACGCAAAATACTTCAGACACAAACTGTTTATCATTTACCTGCAAACCCTAACACATTCTTACAACAACAACAACATAACAATGTGCAATAAATCACGTTGTCAAACAAACAAGATCGAAAAGAGAAAGAAGCAAAACCCACCTCGTCGAGTCAAGAATCTTAGAATGTCGTCTGCTTCAATACGATAATGTTGGTTCATTTCGGAGTGTTGTTACTTCCTTCTACTGTTCGCTGCTGCTGGTTCATCTTTCTCTGACATTTCTTGCCACTATGCCGAACATTTCCAATGTTAGGGTTGTTCTCCGCAGCTCAAAACTTTGAAAAATGCTGCTGAATCGGTGAAAACGTCATGGATTTGTTGACACCGGGGGACTGATAAGTTGTCTACTGCGCTTGCGCCAAATGCCTTTGACCTACATATATTTGCATATATTAATTCCGGGGTTTCGGTTGGAACGGATTCTCTCTCTTTGTGCCTATGTCAACGGAAATTCCCCAACGGTGATGACGTCATCTTGAAGAACGGAAATTTCCACACAGTTTGAACAGCGAAGGGTCATGTCATGTGCGCACATTTACCAGCACGGAGTATCCAAAGTTGACCATTTTTTCGATTTTTTTGATAAAACACAGACAAAAACAACAAAACATCGGTTTGAAAATGGTTTTATTTACATGAATACATGTCTAAAATGACAAAAGCAGATTATTGAATGCATTCCAGGATGTTCAAAGGTGTGAAAAATGCAACAACCCCAAAAAGGTGTATGAGACCAAAAATAACTCATTTTGCCTACCCGGTCTGCCCTTAATCAAATGAAAATTTACTATCAAAATTTTCGAGTTTACTTTCTGTGAGGGGTGATAGAAGCGGTGATGATAGTTGTGGTGAGGGTTGAATATTTACGTTAGTTTGCGAAGAGAATTTATTTTTAGTGAAGAAAAATTGATGACTGTGTCTGTGTGAATAATACAAATGATAGAAGGGGTGATGATAGTTGTAGTGAATATTTACAGAAGTGATTCATATGTGCTAAGAGATTTGTTCTTCAAAACAGACGGTGACCCTCGGCTCTCAGGAGGGCGCTTTCGAGAACGTTCGCATGAACTACAGCGGGGACCAAGGGCAGACTATCCGCCAGCTGATCACGGCCCATATGCTGCGGCGCGTGGCCATGTGCGTG
Organism: Littorina saxatilis; assembly: GCF_037325665.1. NCBI lineage: Eukaryota > Metazoa > Mollusca > Gastropoda > Littorinimorpha > Littorinidae > Littorina > Littorina saxatilis. The sequence goes on from NC_090259.1 coordinate 25,191,809, forward strand.
CTGTCGTCGCCACAGGGCAAGCGTCAGCACCTGGCCGTCAGCCACGAGAAGGGCAAGATCACCATCCTGCAGCTCTCCGCACTCCTCAAGCAGGCCGACTCCAGCAAGAAGAAGCTGACACTGACGGTGAGTTGTGGGGAAAGTGTAGTAGTTGTGGATTAGTTTAGTAAGCATCCCAAGGCTGGTGGAGGGCAGGGTGTTAGTTTTGAAAACAGAGAGAGAGAGACAGAGAGAGTGTGCAGTCTGCATGCTTTGATGCATGTGTGTGTGTGTGTGTGTGCTGGAAACCTGCATTTGGAATGTGTGAACACTTAAAAAAAGAAGTATAAGGACTGAGTGTGAAAATCAAAAGATGATGACGAACAGTTCAGCTGTTGCCTTCTGACAACCCATGTTTCCACTTTCTTCACCAGCTTTTGAAATCAAATTTACAGTAACATGAAACAAAAAAGCACTTTATCAGACACATCTGAGTAAACAAACAACTAAATAAAAGGAAATGCAGAGAGATAAGCTAGGAGCTAAACTGACAAGAGAAAAAGAAAAACAGCAACAACAAAAGCACACACACAAAAAACTAATAAACTCAGGCATGAATGTGTAAGTACATCTATAGCTCTTTTGTTCTAATTCTATATGAACAACTTGGATTATCACTTTCTTTTACTCACCTAAAATGTTTGTTGTGTGTTTTCAGCGCCTGTCGTCTGCCCCCATTCCGTTCACTGTACTCTCCATCACTGGAAACCCCTGCAACGAAGATTTCCTGGCTGTCTGCGGGCTCAAGGTAAGTTCAGCATTTTGCACTGAACAGGGATTAGTAAACTAGTATTTAATATCATATTCTTACTCCGAATCACATTAGCATTGAGTCACCTGAGATGCTTATCACTGAAAAACGCTTACCCGGCTAAAGAATTTAAAGGGAAGCAACCCCATCACCAAAACGAAAGTGAAAGTAGCTTTGGTAATGGGCCAGTACACCGGGAGTTACCTCCCATACGGGTGTATGCCACGTCACTTCCTCTAGGAACACGTGCCTATTATCATACGTCTTTTTCACCTCGGAGAGGACGGTTCACTTTTTGACGCTCTGTGGCTGACCTTGTGTGTTTGAGTGACACCCGCCGGCCACGTTACCCAGCTTGTCTGCTCGCCTTGCCTACAGTTTGGTGAGCTCGTTCCCGTTTGTTGTTGGTTGTTTGCGCTGTTTCGTTACTGTACGTTGTCCGTTTTTTTACGGACTTGTGTGTCAGTGACTTGCGTGTTTCGCCATTTTGTTGTGTGAGTTAGTTAGCTAACTCGTGTGACTTTGCTAGTAGCTCTGCGTGCCCTCTTTCTGTTTGGGCAAGTGTAGCTTTAGTATTTTGTTGACGCGTAAGCGTGTGTGTTTACTGTGTTTTCAGTCGTTTTGACTTACGTTTCAGTAAATCTTTTTACTTTGCCACGTGTTGTTGACGTTTGTGTCAGTGTCTTGCGTGTCGCCATTTTGTTGTGTGAGTTAGTTTTCTAGCTCGTGTGACTTTGTTTGTAGCTCTCCGTGCCTCTGCTTGTGGGGCAAGTTTAGCTATAGTATTTTGTTAACGCATTAGTGCGTGTGTTTACTGAATTTTCCAGTCGTTTAGACTTATGTTTCAGTAAATTTTTTCGCGTTGCCACGTGTTGTTGTCAACATGTCTGATTCAGACAAGCGCCGTGGCAAGTCGGACCCCAAGGGGAAAATTAAGGCTAAGTCTTCCTCTTCCAAAGCAACGTTACTTGTTACAGACCAAGAGCGTAACACTTTGTTGGCTGTACCAATTTCGGCGCCTAGCGCTGTTACTACTTCTGCTTCTTTTGCGGCGCCTAGCGCTACTGTTACTTCTGCACCTGTCTCTACATCGGAGACTTCGTCTTCTTTGTTAGCACCTGGACAAGGTGCGTTGGTTTCCTCTCTGTTAAAGTCACTGGTTCCAGAAATCCGCAGCTGGGTGCAGGCAGAATTTCTGCGTTCCGTCGCCAGCAGTTCGGCGTTTCCGGCATCTGGCAGTGACGTCCGGGCATTGGCTTCCGTGTCTTTGTCCTCCACTTCCGGCTTGGAGCAGCGTCCTCCCTCTTCAGCGTCGGTTGGTAAGCAGAGCTGGTCCGATAGCCCTCGTGAGGCGCCTGGACGTTCTCCTTCGGGGGACAGCTCTTTCGCATCGGGTCACGACCGATACCTTGCTGATCTTTCATTTCCGGCGATAACCTACGAGGCCCCGGACTTGTTCGAACAGCGGCGGCAGTCGGTTTCGACTGCCGCATTTCCGGCACTTGCCGGAAGTGATGATCCGTCCGCTCCGGCACGCTACGGCGGTCGCGGCAGGATGGAGTATTCACTGACTTCCGGTCCTTCCGGATCGCGAAGTCAACCAGTGCAGTCTTCACTTCCGCATTTTGCGGTTCCGTTGACTACACTTCCGGTTTCGGCCGGAAACGCTTCTTCCTCTTCTGGTGGTTCCTTCCGGATACCAGATAGTGGATTACAGCGTGCGCCTTCCGGCTTTCAAGCGCCTAGGCTTGAGCAGGCATCACTCCACTCAGTCGGGGGAGTGACGTCAGCTCATCCAGCTCCGGTTTTTGCGGATGGTCGTCCTGCTTACCCTTTACCTTCACAGGGTTTTGGGCGGCAGGATGACGTTAGTGCTCAGGCTTTTCCGGTTTCCGGTTTGCCAGGGCATGCTTCTGCTTCCGGAACTGGTGACTTCGGTCATGGTTCCACGTGTGACTATTCTGATGCTCCATCAGTGGTCAGCGAGGAGTCGCGGGGCGTGTTTCCGTCGAAGCTCAAGTCTGTTCTTGACGTCGCGGCGGAAGTAACGTCTCGTTATTTTCCTGAAGGGGTGGTGGCTGCGGACTCTTCCGCATCATTCGTTCCTTCTGCCATGGCGGACTTCCGGCCGGCACAGGAGGATGTTTCTTCCTTCCGGTTCGCCGAGTCTCCGTCAGTGGCTTACCAACTTTCGCATTCACTGGTTCGTCCAGCACATGCGGGGAGTGGTATTCGGCCAGTGCCTGTTCCGTTACTGCTTCCTTTTGGTCCAGTTCCGGAATCAGCTCAGCAGTGGGTGGCTTCAGCTGCCCAAGCCTCTTCCTTCGTGCCTACGGCCAATAGGAAGCTTGGCATGCCCAATCAGAGCCAGAATTGGCTGGCGTCTTTTGCACTCCCTAGGGCTACCCTTCCGGTTTCCCGGGAATTGCTGCCTCTTCTGACTAAACCGATCAAGCGTGATTCGGTTTTGCCGGTTTCCGAGGCTTCCCTCCTCTCTGCTGAGGAGGTTGGACGTCGGCAGATCGAACTGTCCTCCATTGCGGAGACTCTCGTTCGGGCTCTGTCTCGGGCATTGACCGATTCGCTAGTTCCTTTCACTCTCAGTGAAGAACAGAATGCGGACGATGTCTCGGCGCTTTTGACCGCATTGGCCAAGGTCAATGAGGAACAATTGCGTCTTTCCTCCCTGCAGTACACCCAAGCGGTACTCTGCAGGAGGGATCTCTTCCTCTCGCAGTCCCAATTCACGGAGCTGGCTACTAGGGAGACCTTGAGAGTCTCCCCGGTCTCAGAGGAGTCTCTCTTCTGTCCGCTGGCACTGGATGCCAGACAGAAGGAGATTCAGTCAAACAAGGACAGTCAGTTCCTTGACTACACTCTGAAGGGGGTGAAACAGTCTCAGCCTTCTAAACAGAAGCAGGCTCAGACATCGTCTAACCCCAAGCCAGCTCAGAAGCGGCAGGCTTCGCCGGCCGCTCGTGGTGGGAAGAAGAGGACGGCATCGGGGAGGGGGCGTGGCGGCTCTGGAAGTAAGCCACACCCCCAATGAAGCGCTCCCGATCTCACCTCCCTCCCGCCCTCCACCTTGGTGATGGCGGGAGGCCCCTCCCGGGCACTTTCTCGTTGGATGTCGGTAGTAGACAGCCAATGGATTGTGGGAGTGGTGAGTTCGGGCTTCCGTCTACTCTGGCGGGAGGAAAAGGCGCCTCTTACCCGAGTGCCTCCGCGGTTCAAGCCCCCCTTCTCGCAGGAAGCACGTTCCGTCTTGCAGTCGGAAATTGCCTCCCTGGAGCAGAAGGGCGCGGTGGAGAGAGTTCGGGTCCACAGCTCCCTGGGATTTTACGGGCGTCTGGTCGCTGTTCCCAAAGCATCAGGAGGATGGCGTCCCGTGTTGGATTTATCTCTCCTCAATACTTTCTTGAGGGAGATAAAATTCAAGATGGAGACGCCAGCCTCTGTCCGAGACTCTCTCCGCCCAGGAGACTGGGTGACCTCGATCGATCTCACGGACGCATACTTTCACATTCTTATGCATCCGACCGACCGGAAATGGCTTCGTTTCCGGTGGGGAGATCAGATCTACCAGTTTCGCGCACTCCCTTTCGGGCTGTCTCTCGCACCGTGGATTTTCACCATGGTGGTGAGACAGGTCTGTGCACTGGTGAGGTCCCAGGGTATCCGTCTGCGGGCTTATCTGGACGACTGGCTCATCATGAACCAGTCCCAGAGCGGCTGTTCGCAGGATACCCTGACGGTTCTTCGAGAATCCAACTGGTTGGGGTTCTCGATCAACCGGGTAAAGTCGGAGCTGACCCCGTCACAGACATTCACTTATCTGGGGATGTCTTTCGACACGGTCGCTTGGACTGTCCAGCCTTCTCAGAGAAGGGTGGACAAGCTCCAAGCTCAGATTCGCTCCACTTTACCTCTCCTGATGGCTTCCATCCGCTCGCTCGCCTCCATCTTGGGGCAGATAGAGTCTATGGCTCTTCTGGTTTCACTGGGCCGGGTCCACAAATGTCCGCTTCAGTTCGCGCTGAAGCCGTTTGTGGACTCTCCTCTGGTGGACTGGGACGCCCTCATCCCTTTGCAGGGATGGTTCCAGTCTGCGACCCTTCCGTGGTTGCACACGGAGTGGGTCTGCAGAGGTGTTCCGATCGTCGTGCCCCTCCCCGACCTGGACCTCTTTACAGATGCGTCCAGGGAGGGTTGGGGGGCACATACAGATCTTCAGACTCCTCCCTTTCCGTTACTCAGCCGAGTAATCCGGAAAGCGGAGATGGAGGAGCCGGCCCTTCTTCTTCTGGTCGCTCCTCTGTGGCCGTCGCAGGTCTGGTTTCCAGATCTTCTTCGGCTTGCCCAAGGGCCCCCCATTCCTCTCGCACTCGTGCGAGGGGAACTAGTGCAGCCCCGAACAGGCATTCCACACGAGGAGCCCAGTCTTCTGAAGCTTCACGTGTGGAAGTTGTTCGGGACTCGCTGAAGCGCTCTGGGGCGTCGTCTTTGACTCTGGACTTGGTGGCTCGCTCGCATAGAGCGTCCACCTCTTCAGTTTATGCTTCCCACTGGAAGGCATGGACTGCCTGGTGTTCAGCTAGAGGGGTGAGTTCGGTGGCTCCGCGCTCTATTCAGGTCGCTAACCACCTCTCTTTCATGTCTTCACAGGGCGCCTCAGTCTCCTCGTTGAGGGTCCGGCGCTCCGCTATCTCGGCGACTCTTCAGCAGATTGGTCGTTCTGTTCGAGTCGGGGGCGTTATAGCTGCAGTCATTAAAGGGGCTGCTCTTAAGGAAGCTAAAGCTCGTTTGCCCGCTCCCAAGTGGGACTTGTTTTTAATCCTGGAATTCCTTCGTTCTGCGGATTTTGAGCCTTTAAGCGAGGCCAGTCTGTTCAATGTCACTCGCAAAGCGCTGTTTCTCCTTTTGTTGGCTACGGCCCGACGGGGTAGCGAGGTCCACGCCCTGTCGGGTCAGCCTGGAGATATCTCCTTTGAGCCGGACGGTTCCGCATCTTTGCGTTTCCGGCCTGATTTCCTGGCCAAGAATCAGTCTCCGGGGCAGGCCTCTCCGCTGGTTAGAGTTAAGGCTCTGACCAGCGCGTTGGCCCCGGGTGACCCCGATTCGGTCAATTGCCCTGTGAGGGCACTTCGTCTGTACTTAGCCCGGACTCAGCCGAT
>NC_090259.1:25202772-25327772 GCF_037325665.1 Littorina saxatilis
ACAGCTGTATTGAATTATGCTCATTTTTGCATTTGAAAAAATACTTTATGATATGTACAAATCTACAGTATTTGTGATTGTAACGTATTTTTGAGTCACTTGAGAAAAAGTGACTCTATGTAATCGGTCAGTGTTAGTCTGCCCGGACGGCCGGCCGTCCGGCCGGCCGTCCGTAGACACCACCTTAACGTTGGACTTTTCTCGGAAACTATCAAAGCGATCGGGCTCATATTTTGTTTAGTCGTGACCTCCAATGACCTCTACACTTTAACGATGGTTTCGTTGACCTTTGACCTTTTTCAAGGTCACAGGTCAGCGTCAAAGGAAAAATTAGACATTTTATATCTTTGACAAAGTTCATCGGATGTGATTGAAACTTTGTAGGATTATTCTTTACATCAAAGTATTTACATCTGTAGCCTTTTACGAACGTTATCAGAAAAACAAGGGAGATAACTAGCCTTTTCTGTTCGGCAACACACAACTTAACGTTGGGCTTTTCTCGGAAACTATAAAAGTGACCGGGCTCAAATTTTATGTGAACGTGACTCATTGTGTTGTGAATAGCAATTTCTTCCTGTCCATCTGATGCCTCATATAATATTCAGAACTGCGAAAGTGACTCGATCGAGCGTTTGCTCTTCTTGTTTATTTATTTATTTATTTGGGAGATTTATATAGCGCTTGACATTCTCTAAGCGCTTTACATATTAATTTCTGCCGTGTGAGATAGAATTTTTTACACAATATATCACGCATTCACATCGGCCAGTAAATCTCAAGCCATTACGGCGAATATTTACTTTTCACGGCCTATTATTCCAAGTCACACGGGTATTTGGTGGAAATTTTTTATCTATGCCTATACATTTTTGCCAGGAAAGACCCTTATGTCAATCGTGGGATCTTTAACGTGCACACCCCAATGTAGTGTACACAATAACAACGTTCCAACAACTTACCTTTCTAATTTTTTTATTCTGAATTTTGGAACGTTGCCAGTCTCTTTGTTTTTGGATTTACAGTGTTGTGGTTGTTTGTTGCAAACAGGATGTGAATGGACAAGTGGCAGGGGGTGGAGTGTCTGTCTACTACTCCCATGCACTGCAGCTGCTCTTCTTCAGCTACTCACAGGGTAGGTCCCACTTACTCATTATCAGGCCTGGGAATGATACGTCTCTTGTCGTAAATACGACGAAGTCCTTTTCTAATTGTGTAAGAAAAGAGCCTCCGTGTGCCCTTAAAAATGTTTAAAACGCAACATTTTCCTGTCAGTACGCCCAAACCACTTTTACTTATTCCCAGGCCTGCATTATTGATGCCTGACAAAAACCGTGCATGAGTGCTCAGTTGACTTCCAGATTGCATGAAAGTTATACACTTTGGATCATGTCAGAACCTGATGTGTGAAAGTGATGAGGGCGGGTATGCAGGAGCTGAGTTTAGGGTACAGTTTATTCCGGACTAATGTTGTCTTACCTCTACTCTTGCATACCAGCCCAGAGTACCATGTTATTGTTCGTGTATTTTTCTCTGTAAGCATGGCTGTCAATGTGAACACATGGCATTGAGCACTACAAGCAGATATATCGGGAGAGACCTTTGTGTTAAATTAATTCTGACATCCATTTCTGAGTGATGTATAAACTGCCTTTATAATAATGATAATAATAATAATGATAGCCTAGATAGTGTGAACCACCGACGACGCACTGCCGATTATCCCAGCCCGCTACACGTTGCATGAAAGGAAAACAGGCCAAGTACTCGTCATAATCCCTATCGCGGCATAAATAATAGGCAGTGCGTCGTCTCTGCCGCTGAAACTGCGCAGGTATATTCTGCCCATAAAGAGTGCGGGAGTGCTGCATAACATCTTTTGTTCATGCTTGACCAACGCTGTGTGTTTCAGGGAAGAGCTTTTCTGCGCCTGCTGCCAAGGACCTGTCCAAAGTGACCAACCTCTTCCCTATCACCTTCAGGTGGTACGTACACTACACAACTTTCACCATTTTAAGACTTCCTCCATTTTAAGACCCTGTTTTCTCAGACTTTATGTTCATAACCTGTGTATATTAACCTCCATTCTAAGACTCCCCCCCCCCCCCTTTTTAAGACCCAACTTTCTCAGATTTTTTGAGGTCTTAAAAGGGGGGTTCCACTGTATCTGCAGAGATTAACAACAAGCACAACATTAGCAGCATTGATGTTGAGTTGATAATGTACACAAGAGGAAGGAGAGCTAGAATACATGAGGTTGAACAGAAGAAAACTATAAAGAAAGAAGATAAAAAGTTCTGTATGCATGCCCAGCAAAAAAAGTATTATTGAACCAGAATGGGATTTTTTTAATTTCTGAAATGATTTAGCAGATAGACAGAGGTGTCGCCTACAAAATTAATTCAACAAAAAATTCCCACACTGCATAGTAAGCAGCCAGGCTGTTGAATTTTGACATGTGTGAATGTGTGCAAGTGAGAGCGTGTTCTTATTCTGTGTAAAAGCCTAGACAGACACCTGTGGTGGCAAGCGTGATCGCTACAGACCTGTTTACCCTTACGATTTTGGCGTAATTTACCACGATTTTCTGCAAAAAATACGCCATTCCGCTATCCGTGTCAAGACTACGATTTTCATAAATGATAAAAATGTAAAAAACAATAAATAATTTTATTTTTTTTTAATTTTATTAATTCACATGTTTGGCATTGTTTATTTCAATGGCAAAATGGGGTTAAAAAGCACAGGACTGACCAGAGATCATATCTGTCTGATGAGACGCTGGAGAGCCTTCTAGTGGTGAAGTCTCGCCCTCACTCATTCGGCAAGCGCAAGTACAGTAGAGAAGCTGAAAAAGGCCTACTACGAGCAAAAGAAAAAGAATCAGTGATGCATGTGCTTTTGATGTGATCTTCTTTGAAATTATGATGACTACAAAAACTGACTGATGTGTTTTGTTTGTGAATGATGGATATATATGTGCATGATTGCGTTTCGCAGACACAGTTGTCATGTGCGTTGTAATTGGCGACGAATGCTGGATGATTACTATTTTTGTGCCAGGATTACTATTTTTGGGGCTGAGCATTATTCCAAAACACTTATGGGGGTAAACAGGTCTGTCGCTAACACAAGAAGACATGAACCATTAGAATATCAATGAGGGATTTTCTGTAGGGACTGTATTAAAACCAAGCAACTCTCTACATCCTTAAGCTTGTCCTTAATTGGGCGAAGTTGACTACGCGAAGTCTATTTCATGAAGCTGGCCGCTTAGAGCTTTAGCACTGAGTTTTCGGTAAAAAGACTTTGCGAAGTCGACTTCGGGCTCAATTCAGGACCTTCTTTATCATCATTGCTCATCCGTGACAGTTCCAACAGCGTTGGCAAGGGAAGCGGTGCCACCAGCCACCAGCCCCTGGTGCAGTGGTCAGAAGTTCCCGGCCACACCGGACTCCTGTACTGCGTGGCTCAGACCTCCAACAACCCCATTGTCCTCATGGTGCGACCTGACGCCATCGTCATGCAGGAGATCAAGGTCATCCCCGCCAAGGCCAAGGTCAGTGAGAGAGAGGTTGTGGGGGAGGGGGTTACGTAGGGAAGGTTAGGTTGGAAGGGGTGATGATAATGTGGGATGGGGTAGGGCACAGACATTCACAATCTTCTTGGCCTAATGGTGCTATCGTCATGCAGGAGATCAAGGTCATCCCCGCTAAGGCCAACGTCAGTTGCAGAGATGGTTTGGGTGGTTACTTTTTGAAGGTTAGGGGTGAGGGGGGTGGGGATGATGTGGGATGGGGTAGGGCACAGACATTCACAATCTTCTTGGCCTAATGGTGCTATCGTCATGCAGGAGATCAAGGTCATCCCCGCTAAGGCCAACGTCAGTTGCAGAGATGGTTTGGGTGGTTACTTTTTGAAGGTTAGGGGTGAGGGGGGTGGGGATGATGTGGGATGGGGTAGGGCACAGACATTCACAATCTTCTTGGCCTCATGGTGCTATCGTCATGCAGGAGATGAAGGTCATCCCCGCTAAGGCCAACGTCAGTTGCAGAGATGGTTTGGGTGGTTACTTTTTGAAGGTTAGGGGTGAGGGGGGTGGGGATGATGTGGGATGGGGTAGGGCACAGACATTCACAATCGTATTGGCCTCATGGTGTGAGCAGACGCCAGGCCTAGGTCAGGGGGGGAGAATGATTTGAGGGGAGGGGGTGGTTGTGTGTCCTGAGTGAATGTGTTTGTTAGGGGGGAAGAGGGTGTCTCTGTGTGGGAGAAAGATTTGAATGATTGTCGTTAGATTAACTGAAATGTAATAATGTGTCAATGTGCTTGAGAGATATTTGACTGACTGATTGATGGATTACATAAGGATAGAGGATGGAGGTAGAAAAAGAAACAGCTGTTTCTTTTTGACAAAGTTTATTTTAGATTTAGATTTTACTAATTTTTATCGACTCTTTTTTTATTCACCTTATGTTCTATTGTTTTAGCTGAAATTCTACTCTATTTCTCACTATTTTAATATTTTTCTCTTTTTGTTCAGATTCAAGATGTAGTGGCCATCAGACATCTTGCGTCCTCCTCAGATCAGGTGAGTGAAGGATTTGGATATCTATTCATTTTTGTGTGTTTCCTCTATATTGGTCACCTTTTTATTAATTGGCTTGTGTTCTAATGCTAGTTTGGAATTTGTGTGATCTGTCAAAGTCGTGTTGAAGACTCACATTAATTGGGCAAAGTTTACTTCACTTAGTCTACTATGCAAAGCTGGCTGCGCAGCGCTTTGGCACTGAATTTTCAGTAAAACGACTTTGCAAAGTCTTCGCGAGTCTTGGTACTCATTTCAATCTCTGTGTTGTCGGTCAGAAAATTGGGTCAGAAAAGATTTTGTCCACACTGAAAAACGCTTCACTGCACAGTCTAATGGCTATTTTATGTTCCTGCTGTTGTTTCCTGGTAAAAAAGCAGTTACTTAATAACATGCATATTCTTGTTTTAGATCACAAATACAGATGTGCAGTTGAATTTAAGTCAATGCTACACTGAAACACCATTTGCTACATTTAAAAGTATGTATTGCTACATTGAGGCTTCACAGGGCTTGGCAGCTCTGCCCATTGTCATGCCCCTTGTGTTACGCATCGGTCACTGTTTAATGTGAGCTCATCAGCCATGTTGTTCACAGCAACGCACCACCATGATCCTGCTGTGCGAGGACGGCAGCCTGCGTATCTACATGGCCAACGTGGACAACACCAACTACTGGATGTCGCCCTACCTGCAGCCACAGAGCCCCATCGCCGCTCTCAAGCCTGTCAAGAAGAAGAAGCAAGTCAAATCAGGTGGGTCAGGTGTTCTTGGATATCGTCGGTAAAATCGTGGGACCTCGTAAGTGACTTGGCGCCAAGAGTCACTTATGAGGTCCCACTATTTCACTGACGATATGGTGGTGCTTCTCGCTGTAAACTACTGCTGAGTTTTTGTTTATGTTTCTGTGATTGCACTGTAAATTATGTTATGTTGTTGTTGTTGTTTTCCCCCCCAATGATTGTACAGCGCTTTGAGCAAGGTTACCCCTGGATAAATGCGCTTTTGAAATATAATGCATTAATATTATTGTTATTATTATTATTATTAACTATGCTTATTGATTCTGATAGTTTTGCACAAGCCTTGTACTGGGTGTTGAGATTTTTTTTCAGTACGCAGCCCTGAATGATTCAAAACCCGAGAGTTGAAGTCACTGAACAGTTGTTCTCTTTGTTTGAATCATTCTGAATTCAATGTTAGAAACAAAACGTTGACACTTTTACAGTAACACACAGCATCGTGAAATTTATAGATGTCCCTGCAAGCACCTGTGACATCAACACATAGCATCATGAAATGCAGAGATGTTCCTGCAAGCACCTGTGACATCAACACATAGCATCATGAAATGCATAGATGTTCCTGCAAGCACCTGTGACATTTAACACATAGCATCATGAAATGCATAGATGTTCCTGCAAGCACCTGTGACATTTAACACATAGCATCATGAAATGCATAGATGTTCCTGCAAGCACCTGTGACATTAACACATAGCATCATGAAATGCAGAGATGTTCCTGCAAGCACCTGTGACATTTAACACATAGCATCATGAAATGCATAGATGTTCCTGCAAGCACCTGTGACATTAACACATAGCATCATGAAATGCAGAGATGTTCCTGCAAGCAGCTGTGTGTGGGTTGTCGTCAGTCAGTAGACATTTAATGCAAAATAACCAACGTCCAAGTGTGATGCCACTTCTCTTCTTGGTGTGTTGTTTGACGGAGGTGCAGAGAAGTAGCGAGTGTTCCTGTGTATGTGTGCAGGGCGGCCAGTGGGCAGCATCAACTTCCCCATCGACTTCTTCGAGCACTGCCAGCAGACCAATGACGTCGAGGTATGTGTTCCCTGCAAAATAGACCATTTTTGGAAGTATCTCTTTCGGGTTTGTAGGTGTTGTGGGAGAGTGACCTTTTCTTGCAAACCTCTGACAAACAAAGGAGGAGCCAATGACTGGTGAGGGGAGTGTCGGAAACACGTGGACTGGAGCATGTCTTTCCAACAGACCCCTCGCTTGCGATAGGTCCTTCTTTTGTTTGTCAGAGGTTTTGCAAGAAAAGGTCACTCTCCCACAACCACTACAAACCCGACAGAGTTATTTCCGAAGATTATCTATTAAATTTAAAAAGAAAAAAGTTAGGGAAGCATAATGCGAGTTGTATGGTGGAAGATTTCACACTGTTCCAAACAAAACTGCATGTACATGATCATTATTTGGGAAATTCATCTTTTGCGTCGTCTAATTTTAAGTTGTGAAATGAAAGCAAGGCAAGAGAAAGGAGCATAGTTTTATGGTCTTGAAGCAGTTGCTTTTGTTGCCACTAATTGTGAGCCCTCATAATGCGTATCTGTATTGAAACTCATGTATAGATGTTTAGAATGTCAGGCAAGACTGATACTCTTAGATGTGGTTATATATGTTGTTGCCTGGTGTTTCAGTTTGGTGGCAACGATGTCCTGCAGGTGTACAACACACAGCAGGTGAAACACCGCCTCAACACCACCGGCATGTACATCGCAAGCTCCAAGGTTGGTTCATTGTTTCATGCTTTGGGAAGGAAAAACGGTGACTGTGGAGGGATGTGCATTGACAGGCACTTTGACACTTCAAACTTGTTATATTCAGATCATAATTCCTAACAATCTGTGTTGACTGTAAACCTTGAGAGGGTAGGTGTTATATGAGTTTTGTTTTATCTGCTCGCAACATTCATGTGCGCGTGCGTGCATGCATGCATGAAAACATGCATGCACGCACCCACACATGCAGGCACACATGCACACTTGCTTGCATACACACACACACACACACACACTGACACGTACACCTTCACCAACACTGTTTTAGACAATACCAAGACACATGAAGTTAATTGTACAGTGGAACCCCCCTTTTAAGACCCCACAATTTAAGACTCCCTCCTTTTTAAGACCTTGTTTTCTCAGACTTTCTGTTCATAACTTCTGTAAAATTACCCCCATTTTAACACTCGCTCCTTTTTAAGACCTGATTTTCTCAGATTTTTTTTACGTCTTAAAAGGGGGGTTCCACTGTATTGTAAAAGGTCGCAATACGGAATCAGATCTTGTGTTTTATGTGTTTCAGTCTGCATACCCTAACCTAGAGACCCAAAACACCTACCCAGCCAATGTTATGGTGGGACTGAAGGTGATGGTACAGTAAACAGGCATGCTACTTTTCCGGTAATTGCCGGAAATCCGGTAAAGCTGTTTTCAACATCCGGTAAGGTCAAATGTATTCCGGTGAAGTTGAAAAATTTCCGCAAAAACGATCCGTGTGAATATCGCGCAATGCGACCGGGCGTCGGTCTCGATGAAGCCAGCGCACGCGCGTTGCCCGTCATTGGTCTTGCCGTTCTGAATCTAGAACGTTCCCAATCTAGTTCTGCGGATGTAGGCCGTCGTTTTTGGCGAAATGTTTCGCCCAGATATTGTACAGAAAAATTCGCCGGGACCATTTCATTCCGGCGTGAAGAACAAATGGAGTTGGGCTTGGCTTGAAAACACCTTCCCGCCAAAAAAAAAGAAGGCTGACACGAAGAAGAACGAATCTGGCCAAAGCGGCAAAAAGAACTGTGCCTTCTTTGACTTGTGAGTGACTACTCTTCCTTGCATTTGTTTTTTTTGCAGTAACCTTTTTCAATGCTTTTGTGACTTGTAAACCCTTTTCATGTGTACCTCCAAACTGGTGAAAACACCACTACTGTAGTACCAGTGCACTGGTGAATACATACTAGTCTACAGTAGTGTTGTTTTCACCAGTTTGAAGGTGTGTTGAATGGTGGTGGGGGGAGGCTAAAATGGGATTTTTAACAAGATCACAACACTATTACAGCCCTAAAAATGATGCCCAGAATGCACCAGATTGCACAGATTTTAACCGTTTTTTTAACAATTTTCCGGGGAGGCATGCCCCCGGACCCCCCTAGTTGGCTCGCCTGCTTCGCAGACTCAGGCTTGTGGCTTCGCCACTACGCGCTTCTTTCAGGTCAAACCATTTTTGGCCTGTAGCATGCCTGAGTAAAATACAACCCAAAAAATTCTTGTTTCATCTAACTTGCATCTTGTATCTGCTGTGTTTCAGTCCGCGGGCTTCAACCTGGAGATCCAGAACACGAACCAAGCCAACGTGATGGTGGGGCTGAGGATTCAGCTGGGCTCACAGACCACGGACAAGGCTCCGTCCTACCTGGAGATGTTTGGACGCACCACTCAGGTGACTATGGCACGTCATTTTGTCTGTTTGTGTTCTCCATATGGGTTAGTCTCCAGAGCTGTGTACCTTTTTGTGACTTGCATTTTCAGTCCTTTAAATGATTATAACGTATATTAAATGGCAACTAGAATGTATTCTCTTTATTTTTTTCAATAATGCTCCAGTTAGATAATGATACAGACATGCAACAAAAAACATACTATATATTTTTGTCTTCTTTTCTTATAATATTGTTAAGTGTTCAAATCCATGTCACAACCTTTGGTTTTCATGTTACGAAGTTGACATACTGTAAACCCGTTGTAATTTACTGAACGTAGATGAAGAAAATGTGCAAGTATTTCTAATTCTTTATCTTCAGGCCAAGGATATATATGGAACCAGTTCTTATTAATGAAATTGATTTGTATGGTTAAAATGTCTCGGAGAAAAAAAAGAAAAAAAGAAATGTCAACTTCGTAACATGGTTTCACTGGTACACAGCTGTGGAGGATAACCCAAATGTTTTTATCGCTAGTCTTGATGGCTTTTTGTTTTGGTGACCTGGGTGGACCTGATAATATTTTCCTTGAAGTACTGAGTTGTTCACTGCAGACAGGTTCTTGAGGTTCATGATGATAGTAAATGTATTTTGCATGAACTACCAGACTCCTCTGTTACACTAAGTTACTCTGCATCCTCTTTGAGGCTTTGTGTCATTCCACATGATTAGGCCAAAAAAAAAAATTGTCTGTTTCTGGTAACATGGCTAAAAAAAATAGGTTCGGTAGGTAGGGATTTTTTTTTTTTTTTTTTTTTTACCCCAAATGTAGACCAATAAAACTAACTTTAAAAATCGCGCAAAGAGACTGGATTCACTATACATAGAGACAAGACACTCAACACATTTACAAATTGTCAGCGGACTTTCGTTTTCACTCGTTTTTGTTGTTCATTTTCTCACCCTGTCCTTTACCACCAAAAAAAAAATAAAAAAATTTTTGAGTTTGGAAAAAAAAAGTTTAGGGTCGGCGCCGAAATTTAGGGTCGGTCGGGTGACCAGAAACAGACAATTTTTTTTTTTGGCCTTAGATCAATTACACTTTGAGCCTAAAAAATCTCTTTATTTGCCAGTTCTCACAAAGGACTGTGAAAGCATGTTAATGGGTTGACCAGCTAGGCTTCTGGATTGCAAAAACCACTTTGTCGCAGTCAAATCTGTCTGAAAGAGCTAAAGCAGAAGATAGCAGGATGAAAGATCTGTGATTGAATGAACTTATCGGACATATGCTTTGTTCACTCTGTGTGGTCAAGATAAGAAACTGGTGAATAGACCCCAAAAAGGCATAAGTGGGCACTTTGACGAAAAGTCATAAGTGGGTACTTTGTCTATTTGTCAGTAGGTATGATGATTTTAAATATCTATGAAATGTATTGAAAGTTGTCTTTGTGTTTTGTTCAGGTTTCGTTGACCCGTGCTCGATGGTTGGACCTACCGTTCACCCGCGAAGAGTCTCTGACTGCTGACAAGAAGGTCACTCTCTTTGGTGAGTGCGCATATGCTTTTAGGAGTAGTGTATGTAATTCTTTTTATAGGTCTTCTGTCATTGCTTTCATATCGTTTCTTACAATGCTTGAAAGTGAGCGCTAATAGGCACTTTTGACGAACTAACGGGGATGTTCTCTAACCAGAGAATGGAAGCGATAACACATCTGTGGGTACCAGGATCACTGTTGGGAGCTACCTTTTCAGTGATTATGGCAATTTGCTCTGACAAAGATACAGATACTCAAATCTTTTATGCAGTATATCATGACAAAGTATCAGTGACCGCTGATGCTGAGTTGAGAAAAGAGCTAGATATCACTACTCCAGCATGTCGAACGCTGAAGAAGAAGAAGAAGAACTACTCCAGCAGAAGCACTCATCATTGTTGGTTGGTTGGCTGGCTGACTGGCTGGCTAGTTTGTTGGTTAGTTGAGTGGTTTGCATATATAATTGATTGTGTGTGTTCTTGGTATTCCTGTTAATGTGAGTGTGAGTGCATTCAAAGTAAAGCGTACTTATATTTATGAAATGCTGTACTCACCTGCATTTTCTCTTCCCTCCCAGTGGGAGCCGGTTGGTTGGTTGGTTGGGTGGTTTGTTGAATGAATAATTGATTGTGTGTGTCTGTGTGTTTAGTATTTCTGTAAATGTGACTGTGAGTGCACTCAAAGTAAAGCGTACTTATATGTATTAATGAAATGCTGTACTCACCTGCATTTCTCGCCCCTGCTAGTGGGAGCCAGTTCGGACCCTGCGGGCATCACCATGGTGGACTCCATCAAAGTCTACGTCAAGACCAAGGAGGCGTTTGGTTGGCCGGAGGAACCCGACGAGTTCCCGGAACCCACTGTGCCCAGCAAGGTCACGCCGCCCTCTGCTGGCATCGCCATAGCAACGGAGAGCGACACAGCTCCTTCCCAGCCCATCCCCATGACCAACGCTGACAGGTGGGTGAAATGTTGTTGTTGTTGGTGGTGGTGTAGGTGTTTTTTGTGGGTTGTTCTTGTTTTGTTATTGTTGTTGTTCAGAACATCAGTTACAAGACGGAAATGTGTATACATGTAGTTGACTTGTTCCTCTGTAGACATTGCCACTGAGCAATAGAATGAATGCAACCACAAAATGTTTTTATTTGCTTCTTTTAAAAAAAAAAGTTTTTATTAATATGGCATTGCAGATGTACACACATACAGCTGTCTTCAGGGATGTTGCTAGGATTTTGTTTTTCATAAGCAAATTTGCAAAATGGTTATAAAAGTTACAGCAATTCTTGGAAAGGTAAAGCAGTCATTGGTGTCACCTTTCTTGCACTTTGAAAAGTTCAGCAGCTCTTCTGAAAGAACGGCAAAGGTTTTTGCCATTTGAAACAAGTTTTGCAACTGTCGATGTCAAACAACATCCTTATTTCATACAGCTGTGTAATGTTCTACTGTGTATAAATATCGGTAAACTGTGCAAAACTGTACATGTATGATTAATTGTGCTAAGTGAGTGTGTGTGAAATGGCAAGTTCTTATGGTCACCTTGTTTTCAGACTGCTGGGGAGTGGACTGGAAGTTCTGGACGGTGCCTTCGCTACAGTGGCACTGCCTGAAAGTGCTGGTGCACCTCTCAAGTCACAGAAAGATGTGGTAAGCTGGACAGCATGGGTACTTGTGTACTAAGCCTTCAGTACGATGGCGTAAAGTGCGCTGGAAACTGTTTTCTGAAATGTCTTTGGAAAAATAGTTAGACAGCTATTGTCTTTAGAGAGGAGAAAAAATAAAAGAATATTAAACATTCTGACCTTACACCTACCTTACCTTGCTTAAGGTATTTATCAGTTGTCAGTGACTTGATGTAAAAAGTAACCCCAAAGAAAAGAAAAAGAACTTTCTTAGTGTCTTTTATCTAATATTGCTATGTTAATGGCGGGGTGATTGAAAATAGTCATACACATAGTCTTTAGATTTGGATGACAGAGTCAAGTGGCCCTGCCCTTTTTACGCATGAGTACGCTCAACAACTATAACAATAAAAACTCTGTGTGTGTGTGTGTGTGTGTGTGTGTGTGTGTGTGTGTGTGTGTGTGTGTGTGTGTGTGTGTGACACAGGAGGTGAAACGTGCCAAAGCCCTGGAGCTGGCCACCAAGCTGCTGACTCTGCCCTCACCGCCCGCTGTCCAGCAACACGTCAAGTCTCTCCTCGCCTCCCTCTTCCCCTCCAAGCTGGTCTACCACAACCACAAGGTCAGTACATGATACAGTCCAACCTGTCTATAACCACCAGCCAAGGGACCGACCAAAAGTGGTCGTTATACACAGGTGGTCGCTATGGAAAGGTGAATGACATGAAAAAAGTCACTTGTCAGGTCCTCGTTGAGGTGGTCACAATAGGCGTGTGGTCGTTATTGACGCGTGGTCTTTTTCTTGTCTTTTATTTTTTTCTTTTCATTACTTTATTGTCCCATTCGGGTTGCTTCCTCCCAGTGGAAAGCTAGCAGCAACAGAGTGACGCTACCCAGGTGTATGCATGTTTAGGTGTAATCAGCCACCTGCACTTATGGCAGAATGACCGATTCATCAAAACTGATTCTATTACAGTGGAACCCCCCCCCCCCTCCCAATTTAAAACTTCCTCTCTTTTAAGACCCTGTTTTCTCAGATTTTGTGTTTATAATTCTGTAAATGTAACCCCATTTTAAGACCCCTCCTTCTTAAGACCTAATATTAATTTAGATTTACCAAGCACAATGATATTTTGCATATAGCCCCTTAACCACCGAAACGAAAACGAAAGTGAGTTATACCCCAGAGTGGTCTCCCCTGACAGGTGGCGCTAGTAGCGCTTGGCGCCAAAACCAGCGTCACCCAGTCACGTAGGCGACCTCGTCACTTCACCCTTTTTCGCTGACGTGTCAACATCGTCTGCGTTTTTGTCCCAGTACAGTTTGTTTTGTCTGGAGCTTTTACCGATTGGATGTAATTCGTCTGTGTTCTGTGGTGATTCTTTGTTGGAATTAAATTAAAAAGAAGAAGAAGTTCATTGTGCGGTTGTGCCACGTTTCCTTTCCGTTGGTCTGTGTGTGATTACCGTGGTTTTGGACTTCTCGAGCGACCGGTTGCCGTTAGCAGGGAAGTGAACATTTTTTTTTTTCTGGTTATTTGACTCAGAGTCTTCGTCTGCTTGTCTGCTCGATCTCCCTTCTCTCTCTCTCGCTTTCTGCAATAGCTTGTCTAAAGAAAGAACTTAAAAGTCCAGACATGTCTGGTAACGGCGTTCATTTATCGGAGAATCGGGACAGAACGGGACGGTGGACCCCCAGTCCCGACCCCAGTCCCAACGCCCTTCGTAGAAGACGTGCCGAAGAGAAAAAATTGGCTCTCTTAAAACAACGGTTGTTGAGTGCGCCGATTTCTGGCCGCTCGACCCCAGACCCTCCATCTCCGGTCTCGCATACCTTAAGTGGAGTTTCTGGGGTTCAACCCTCCCTCTCTCACCCGCCTTCATTACGGAGTGAGTCCCCCTCTGGACCCTTGGTTGGTGGCCCGGTGGTCATTGACTATCCCCCTCCCCCCGGTCTTCAGGGTCAAGGTCCTGACCAGTTGCGGGGTCAGGTTTTGGAGGCTTTGGCGGCGGTCTCCTCTCTCCCCGCCACTGCCCCCCACCTCCCTGCAGCCTCCTCTGCAGCGCTCAGTGCTGCTTGTCAAGTTCTGCGTGCCGCAGGCTTTCTTGATTGTTCCTCCTACCAGGCACACGTAGCGTCCTACTGTACCTCGGGTTCGGATGGATTGGCCACGGCGGGTTCATGTTTGTCTTAATTAAAAAGGGGGGTTCCATTGTACAGAGCAATACAGCGTGTATATTCGTTACCTTGTAATTTGAATGTGTAACTCGCCCTGACAGGACCAAGCCTTGCTGGAGGACGTGATGCAGAGACTGATGCAGGAGGGGCGTGCCATGGCTGTGGAGAGTTTCCAGCGGCTAGTGGTCACCGCTCGCTCTGTCGCCGTCACACGCCCGGCAAACCTCATCAAGTTTGCTGAGGCCGGCAGCAAGGAGGAAGGTCTGTGTCTGAAATTTGCTGTTGATGGTTGTTGAGTTTGTTGCTTGCTTGCTTTGTTGGTTGGCTGACTGTTTAGTTATACGTTTGAATGTGTGTGTGTGTGTGTGTGTGTGTGTGTGTGTGTGGTAAATTTGTCAGTGAACTTTCTTGAGTAGTTTTGATGCAGTTTACAGTCCATTTTTTGTGAAAACTTTCATTTATTTTTTTGAGGACATTGACTTCAAGTTTTTTAAATTAATTTTGTTGTTACTCAACTGGAAGCTTTCTTTTGTTATTATGTTTAACTTTTGCTGGACATTGATTTTCCTCTTCTGCTTGGAACGTGCAGTCCTTGAAGTCACTGACCTAGAAACGGAGAAAGAAGAGAAGCCTGCTGAGCAAGGTCGCATGTATGACCTTGACCCCAATGAGCAAGGTCACTTCACAAGTCAGCTGATGAACACATTCTGGAAACTGCACGCAGCCAAGCCAGCCAACCCCATGCTGGCTCCAGTTTGTCTGCCTGGTAAAGACCACACAGAAAATTATTGATAACTTTGGGAGGGGGGGGGGGGGGGGGGTTTAGGCTTGTAGAATATGCTCTTGGGTGGGGTATGGTGACAACTGATGGTGTAATTATCCTGAACTTTTTGTAACTTACACTGTCTCCTATTTTTGAAACTGAAATCGTTAATAGTAGAAGCTTATGCTGAAATTAACAGCAGTTTTTTTCTTCTTATCTCTGAAAAGGCATGATAATGTAGGTCAGATGGTACTATCAGGAAAAGCTGGAATTTAAGGAATCAGTTCTTTCTTCAACCCAAAATTCATCATAGTTTGTTAAAATCAATGTTGTTGTTTGTAGGTCAAGGGTACATCTGTAAAACTATGCCATAGAAGTTGAAATGGAAGTAAAGTGATTGATAGACCTGATGCATGATTGACAGAAAACCCCTTAAAGGTATGGTGTGTAGGACAAGGTCACATGGGTAGAACAAGGTCACATGTGTAGAACAAGGTCACATGTATAGAACAAGGTCACATGTGCAGAACAAGGTCACATGTGTAGCACACTGTTGTAGAAGCAAGAGTTGAAATGATGGCTGTATTTTGATGACAGGCCTGGCTCACATCGACGCCACAGTGAGGGCGCTGGTGGAGATCATGAACGCTTTCTGTCTGTGCGACCCCCAGTGTGTTAACATGGCCACCAAGCATCTCGTTCGCCTTCTCCTGTCACCCGTAAGTCATTTCATTTCATATTCATTTAATTTATTCTATTATCCGATGCTGGGAAATTTTGGTCGCTTCCTCCCAGTGGAAAGTCAGCTGCAACAAGAGTCGCGCTACCCAGGTGTGTGCGGGTTTAGGTGTTATCAGCCACCTGCGCTTATGGCAGAATGACCAAGGTCTTTTACGTGCCACTGTGGTGACACAGAGGTCGGACACGTATACCGTCTCTGAGTCTGCACATAAAGTTGGCCTAATATGTCCATGTCCGTCAGGATCACAAGTCCAGTGCTCTACCAACTGAGCTACCCTGGCCATCGCCTCAACTGAAGTCTGTGTCTGTTAGTCTCTCTGTCTTTCTCTCTGTTTCCCTCTTTTTGTCTTCTCTTTACATGTAAAGTCAACTGGTAAAGACTTTCAATTTCTACCCTGCACTGTCTGGGAATCAAACCCTGAACCAGAGACACAGCATTAGAGTGTACTAGTCCACCAACCCCTGCCTCCTCAGCTCTCATGACAGACAGTTATAATGTAAAAAAAAAAAAAAAAAAAAAAAAAAAGATAGTGGAGTGCGTTTTTGTCTGAAGCTTGGCTGTATGGAATTTATTTCTGTACAAATGTTGCAGGATGTACAGGTGAGCAGTGCGGCGTGCCACGCCATCATCCGCGCCCTGAGGCCTCGACATCGCCACCGACGTCGACGTGTCTTCATTCCAACCCCCCCTACCTGTAGCTCACCAGGTAAGTGGGAGTTTTTGTGTGTTTTCTTTGTTTCCTTTGTGTGCTTTGTCATGGTGTCTCTCTGTTGCTGTTTTTGTGTGTCTTTTTGTTCTGTTAGACCTCGGTTGCCTCAATTTTTATCAGTGGACCGTTCATGGCATATATGCCTGTGTGAAAGGGAGACTACAGCTTTTACGCAGCACTAGAATGGTAAAGACTCTGTCCCTTGTTTGCGCTTTACTCATGGAGAACACGATTAAAAAAACAAGAAAGGTAAGTTGTTGGAACGTTTGTTATTGAAAAAATAATACGTTACATGTAGAACACAAATTAGCGCTATTGTGGAGGTCAGTGCAGGGTCTGGCAAACTTTGGATGAATGGTGCCTTTTTTTTGTTATGAAAACAAAGCATGAAACAGTCTTTTGCTGAAGCTTATTGTAAATGATAAATTGTCTGCAATCTCTTCACCACAGTCTACATCCTTGCTGCTCTAATACTTCTGCAGACAGTAACAGTGTTTCATGTGTGAAGTGAAATCTGCAGGGCCAGGGGTCGGAGATGACGATGATGATGATGACGACGATGATGATGACGGGGACAAAGACAACAAGCCAGACACTCCGTCTGACGATCTTTCGTCCATGAGTCAACCAGTGCCTGTGGACGGCGACATGGACAGCGAGGAACCATATGAGGTTGTGGTAGGTTTTGAGTTCGCTCTTTTTACATTTAGTCAAGTTTTGACTAAATGTTTTAACGTAGAGGGGGGAATCGAGACGAGGGTGTGGTGTATGTGTGTGTGTGTGTGTGTCTGTGTGTAGAGCGATTCAGACTAAACTACTGGACCGATCTTTATGAAATTTGACATGAGAGTTCCTGGGAATGATATCCCCGGACGTTTTTTTCTTTTTTTCAATAAATGTCTTTGATGACGTCATATCCGGCTTTTTGTAAAAGTTGAGGCGGCACTGTCACACCCTCATTTTTCAATCAAATTGATTGAAATTTTGGCCAAGCAATCTTCGACGAAGGCCGGACTTCGGTATTGCATTTCAGCTTGGTGGCTTAAAAATTAATCAATGACTTTGGTCATTAAAAATCTGAAAATTGTTAAACAATTTTTTTTTTATAAAACGATCCAAATTTACGTTCATCTTATTCTTTATCATGTTCTGATTCCAAAAACATATAAATATGTTATATTTGGATTAAAAATAAGCTCTGAAAATTAAAGATATAAAAATTATGATCAAAATTAAATTTCCGAAATCGATTTAAAAACAGTTTCATCTTATTCCTTGTCGGTTCCTGATTCCAAAAACATATAGATATGATATGTTTGGATTAAAAACACGCTCAGAAAGTTAAAACGAAGAGAGGTACAGTAAAGCGTGCTATGAAGCACAGCGCAACCGCTACCGCGCCAAACAGGCTCGTCACTTTCACTGCCTTTTGCACTAGCGGCGGCGCGGACTACGTTCAGTTTCATTCTGTGAGTTCCACAGCTTGACTAAATGTAGTAATTTCGCCTTACGCGACTTGTTTTATTCTTGGTTGGGGGGTGGATCAGAGTGGGAGTGGGCATGTAGATGTATGTCTTGAATGAAGGGGCACTGTATTTTGCTCCTTTGCTCCATGCCGTGCTTCTATTCTCATCCTTTTCTACCTCTCTTGACTCTCTTTCTTCTTGCTCTGTTCCAACACCCTTGTTCCCCCTCTTACCCCCTGCCCCTCACCCTCTCTCCCGCCCTCTTTCCAGCCACCCCCAATCACCAATCCGGCTGTTTAACAATGTGATGATTTGATGCCTGGTGGAGGAAAATCTTAAAGGTGAAGAGAAAAGCAGTTTGAACTGTGTCCAGTTGATCCCCCTTCAACACCTTGCAAATCTGAAAAAATAAGGTTTTTAAAAAAAAGGAGAGAGTGTTGAATTGAACGTAAATTTATGGAGGTTTTGAACAGAAAATCTGGAAAAAAATCAAGGTTTTAAAAAGGAGAAAGTCTTAGATTGAGGGGCCTTAAAAGACGGGCTCCACTGTACTTGACAAAATAAAAGTCTGAAAAATTCAGGTCTTATAAAGGAGTGAGTGTTAAATTGGATGTAAATTTACTGAAGTTGTGAACAGAAAATCGGTAAAAAAACAAAACACCAAGGTCTAAAACAGGGGAAGTGTTAAATCGACCTGCCTTAACACTTTCTACCCCACCTATGTTGACCAAGTTTTTTTTAGCCGAGTCCAGCTGTGCTGCAGCAGGTTACTCAGAATTGTAGTAACTGTGTAGAAACTGTGTATCAACACAGTGGAATGCAGGCGTTAGATCGACGTTACAGGAAGCGACTGAAGTGACTGTGTGTACGGATATATCCGTACCAGGTCAGATAGAGCAATATGAGTGGGTACGGATATATCCGTACCAGGTCAGATAGAGCAATATGAGTGGGTACGGATATATTCGTACCTGGGAGGCAATGAGTTAAAAAAGGGGTTCCACTGTATTAAGACGTTGTGGTGTGTTGTCCTGTGGCGCAAGGAGAACGTGGAGCCCATGGTGCTGGAGCTGGGGGGAGAGGGAGGGGCCCAGGCCAATGTTCTGCCCCCGGGCCTGGACTCGCTGTGGAACGGAGAGCCCAACTTCCCGCCCATCGTTGACATCCCGCCCGACGCTGACGACGAGACCATGGTGGAGCTGGCCATCGCTCTCAGCTTGCAGGATCAGGTATGTAGCACCACTTATGGCTTTCAGGGGGGGGAGGGGGGTGCAATCTGTGTTTGTTTTATTATTGTTGGCACTGGTTTTTCTTCTTCTTTTTCGTTCATTGGATGAAACTCCCATGTACACTCGTGTTTTTTTAACAAGTGAGATTTTACATGTGTGATCGTTTATTCCCCGGCATTTAGGCAATCGTACACTGCTTTCGAGGAAATTCTGGACCAGTAAAGCTTGCCATGTATGTGTGAAACTTTGAAGAAAACGGGGAATGTAGGTGGAAAATTTAAAAAGATACTTAATCAGCAAGCAGTCGTACTGTCACAAAAATTGTGAAGAAAAGGAGACGGATACGTCACACTCCTCATTGCCTTGTCATGACAGCAATAAAGATCAGCAAGCAAAGAACAAGAAGAAAATGTTTTGTCCCATAGAAACCATCAGACGTAACCACTCTTACACTCACCCGTTTCATCTCTCTCTACAGTCTGGCCAAGCAAGAGGCCTAGGCCTACAAGGTCTAGGGCTGTCCGCTCAGGCCAACGCGATGTTGCTGGAAGAAGGACCGCTGTCGGACACCACAGCTTCTGCCCCTGGTAGCGATGATGAGGTGGGAAGTAATGCTGCGACGGATGGATCCACTCTGCGTACATCGCCCGCTGAGCACGGCGGTAGCGCTGGGTCCGAGAGTGGCGGCAGTGCTGTGGATTCCATGTCTGGTGAGAAGTACATGTAGTTGTTGTTGAAAGGTTAGGGTTACATTTGAACTAACAAATTGAAACAAAAGGGCTGTTTAGGTTCCAAAAATCACAAACTCCACACACAAAATGATGACATCGGCTGTAGCATTATGGCAAGAAAGAATATCATCTCTGGCTCTCTCCCAAACACATTGCATATTGGTTAAATAAGTCAGACAAGGGTCACAGTACAAGTTTATTGGTAGCGTGTGCAGAAAAATGCCTTGCTTTGAAAGTCCTGTAATATTGATATGGCAGTGTCTGAGTTCTGTAGTGTCGGCAATACTGGTTTGAGTTAATCTGCTGTAAAAGTTATGTACCATGAAAGCTTCATTTCAACATGATGATACACCTTGCAGCAAAATAGTAAAGCTATGAACCCTGAAACTTTGTTTCTATTTTGTGTTCCCTTGCGCATGTTTCAAACATCACCAGTAGCTTCTCTCGGTAAAAGTAAACGCCCCGTGAGTGACCTTCCCTGTCGTGCTGTGTGTACACAGCCACAAGCGGTCGCAGCAGCGCCTACGGGTTCCAGCCCCCAGAGAGCATGGCCGGAGGTGGGGGTCGCAGCGAGACCAGCAGTGTGGGTGGGGCTGACGGTTCCATTCCGCCAGAACACGACACCTTCGAGACAGAAGCTGAAGCTGACATCAGCAGCAGGTAGAGTTTTGATGATTTTTAGCTGTTCAGACATTTTGTGTGAAGCATTCTTGTGTGTGACTGGCTACTGCCCAACAGATGACTATCTTGTGTACTTCAAAACTGCAAGCATGCACAGTCACACGCATCTTTTGTATGTAGCCGAACAGACACAGACCTGTGATACCGGTACATGTATCTTACCTCAAAGTGCACACACAGGAACCATGCAGACACACACAAGAAAAGAAAGAAGGGGATCTCTCACACACTCTGTCTCTCTCTGTCTCTGTCTCTGTCTTTATCTCTCTGTGTCTCTCTCTCTCTCTTTCTCTCTCTCTTTCTCTCTCTCTCTGTCTCTCTCTGTCTCTCTGTCTCTCTGTGTCTCTCTCTCTGTCTGTCTCTCTCTGTGTCTCTCTCTCTCTCTCTGTCTCTCTCTGTCTCTCTCTCTCTCTCTCTCTCTCTCTCACTCACTCACTCTCTCACTCTCTCACTCTCTCTCTCTCTCTCTCTCTCTCTCTCACCTCCCCCCCTTCCCTCCTCCCCCCCCCTCTCTCTCTCTCCCCCCCCCCCCCCCCTTCCCAAAAAAACGGACATTAAGTAGAGATCACTCAGAAACATAATATCCTTAGTCCATACATAACCACTGCTGTATTTTACAGACTTCACACGCTGCGTCTGCTGTTGCTGGAGCGCATGCTGCAGTACCTGGAGGAGGTGAAGGAGGTGGGGGGCGAGCGGTCAGTGCCCTTCATGCAGGTGCTCTACATGCTCACCTCGGACATGGACAGCGAGGAGGACCGGGACCGCGCCATCCTCGACACTTTCCTCACCTCGCTCATCCAGCAGCTGGACCTGTCGGGCAAGGTGAGGCTTTGTGTTTAACTGTCAAACCTGTGTAGAACAACCAACCACAGGCATGGGAATTGTCCGCCGAAAGGCAAATTTCCGCCGAATTTATTTTTTGTTCCGCCGAAAAAGCAAAAGTGTCCGCCAAACAATAAATGGGGGAGGCAAAAATGGTTTTAAAAACTGAATTTAATGGCAAACTTGGAGTTTAGATGACACCAAATTGCACCAATTGGGTTCTTTGGAGAAGAAAAAATCCGGGGGGACATGCCCCCGAACTCCCCTAGCAGGGCCAGGCGCTTCGCGCCATCGACTTTGCCATTACTTACAAATTTTCAGCCTTTTTTACTTTTTTCAATTCCCATGCCTGCACCCAAGGGAAAGACCAAAAATGGTGGGTATGGACAGGTGGTCGCTATGGAACGGTGAATTACATAGAAGAAAAATTTGTCTGGGATCCATGGGATGGTTTCTGTTGGCAGGGTGGTTGGTCGCAAGGGCAGGTTCAACTGTACATGTATTTTGTTCTGCGCTGTATTGTATTGTATTGTATTGTATAGGAACATGTTGAAGGCTGAGCCTGCTATATTAGGATTCTGTGCTCTGCTTCTTCTGCATCACCCAGTGTCAAGTACCTTTTGACAGAAGGCCATAACATGCAAGTTATCAACCAGGAAGATGTTTCTCAGGGTATTCTCAAAAATATTCATAGCATCTCTAGGCACACTGTTTAGATGAGGCAGGGACATGTCTCAAGGACGCACCGTGGTGTCTAGCACTACAGGACTTGAATTCATACCAGTGAAATACCTGTAATGT
The DNA here is from genome assembly GCF_037325665.1 of Littorina saxatilis. Taxonomy (NCBI): domain Eukaryota; kingdom Metazoa; phylum Mollusca; class Gastropoda; order Littorinimorpha; family Littorinidae; genus Littorina; species Littorina saxatilis. The sequence goes on from NC_090259.1 coordinate 25,224,865, forward strand.
AACTCTTGACTTTACTTTCAGTAGTCATGAACTAAATGAATACTGTCTGTGTTTGACAGGACCTGGGCAATGTTGCCACACGCAGCCAGAAGTACGAGGCCAAGCTGATCATTCTGCGTCTGATGAGCGTTCTCCTCTCTCGCACCAGGGGGGCCTCCAAGTCCTCTGGGGAGGTAAGTCAGTTGATACTCACATTATGTTATATGAAGTCTTATATCGCGCGCGTATCTCCAGACTCGGACTCAAGGCGCAGGGATCTATTTATGCCGTGTGAGATGGAATTTTTTACACAATACATCACGCATTCACATCGGCCTGCAGATCGCAGCCATTTCGGCGCATATCCTACTTTTCACGGCCTATTATTCCAAGTCACACGAGTATTTTGGTGGACATTTTTTTTTATCTATGCCTATACAATTTAGCCAGGAAAGACCCCTTTGTCAATCGTGGGATCTTTAACGTGCACACCCCAATGTAGTGTACACGAAGGGACCTCGGTTTTTCGTCTGATCCGAAAGACTAGCACTTGAACCCACCACCTAGGTTAGGAAAGGGGGGAGAAAATTGCTAACGCCCTGACCCAGGGTCGAACTCGCAACCTCTCGCTTCCGAGCGCAAGTGCGTTACCACTCGGCCACCCAGTCCTCGATTACTCGAGTGTTGATGTGATGCATAGGTTTGTACAGGTGTTTAGATGACGTTGATTGTGTGTGTGTGTGTGTGCATGTATGTGTGTCTATATTATGTTGATTGTGTGTCTGTGTCTGTGTATGTATGTATGTGTGTGTTTGAATGTGTCTTTTTTTCTCCATTCTTTTCTTCCTTCTTTCCTCTCTGTCTGTCTATCCTGTCATTTGTGAAGGTCGATTTTGTAGAAATATTTTTACTTTCCTTTGTGTACCTGTGGAAAAAGGGAATGTATTCATTTTGTGAAAGTTCTTTTCCTGTGTTTTGAGCCAGTGTTTATTCATCATGTGCTTTTGTTTTCAGTCATCTTTTGTGAGCAGCAAAACGGCCACAGCGCTGCTGTCTAGTGGTGCCATTCCATACTCCCTGCGAGTCTTGCAGAGTCTGCTGCCCTACTGGCGCCAGTATGACGGCTCAGAGGTAAGCCGATTGTCTGTGTGAGACAGACTTCCTCTTGCCTTGAAATAAAAACTAAGTGAATCTAACAAACAAGCAAACAGACAAACAAACAAGGGAAACAGAAAATTAGACAAGCAGATATCTTTCATAATAATAATAATAATAATACGAGAATTTATAACACGCACATATCTCACCACAAGGCGACTCAAGGCGCACTCATACACAATCTTTCGCATTAACAACTCAAGCATACTCTTATACACTTACACATAAATTACATGCTTTGAAAGCCCTGTGCAAAGTTTGTGATGATACATATTATGTGGTTCCACTTTCATTCAAAATTACCAAAGAATGCCTCACAGAGTTTTGCAGCTTAAAACTATAACTGAATTTGTCAGTACAAGACCAGCTGAAAAATTCTAATCATTGCTATTTTATTGGGTGCAGATTATATCTCTCCTTGATATGGCACTCGTAAGGTAACACACATAAGCGTGACATAGATAGAGCAAGATCCAGAGAGAGAGGGATAGAGAGAGTGAGGGAGAGAGGGATAGAGAGAGTGAGGGATAGAGAGAGTGAGGGAGAGAGAGGGATAGAGAGAGTGAGGGAGAGAGGGATAGAGAGAGTGAGGGAGAGAGAGGGATAGAGAGAGTGAGGGAGAGAGGGATAGAGAGAGTGAGGGAGAGAGAGGGATAGAGAGAGTGAGGGAGAGAGGGATAGAGAGAGTGAGGGAGAGAGAGGGATAGAGAGAGAGAGGGATAGAGAGAGTGAGGGAGAGAGAGGGATAGAGAGAGTGAGGGAGAGAGAGGGATAGAGAGAGTGAGGGAGAGAGAAGGATAGAGAGAATGAGGGAGAGAGAGGAGAGAGAGAGAGGGAGAGAGAGGGATAGAGAGAGTGAGGGAGAGAGATGAAGTGAGGGAGAGAGAGGGATAGAGAGGGAGAGAGAGGGATAGAGAGAGTGAGGGAGAGAGAGGGATAGAGAGAGTGAGGGAGAGAGAGAGAGAGGGATAGAGTGAGAGAGGGAGAGAGAGAGTGAGGGAGAGAGAGGGATAGAGAGAGTGAGGGAGAGAGAGGGAGAGAGAGAGTGAGGGATAGAGAGAGGGATAGAGAGAGTGAGGGAGAGAGAGGAGGGAGAGAGAGAGAGAGGGATAGAGAGAGTGTGGGAGAGAGAGGGATAGAGAGAGTGAGGGATAGAGAGAGAGAGGGATAGAGAGAGTGAGAGAGAGAGAGGGATAGAGAGGGATAGAGAGAGTGAGGGAGAGAGGGATAGAGAGAGTGAGGGAGAGAGAGAGTGAGGGAGAGATAGGGATAGAGAGAGTGAGGGAGAGAGAGGGATAGAGAGAGTGAGGGAGAGAGAGGGATAGAGAGAGTGGGGGAGAGAGAGGGATAGAGAGTGAGGGAGAGAGAGTGAGGGAGAGAGAGGGATAGAGAGTGAGGGAGAGAGAGGGATAGACAGAGTGAGGGAGAGAGAGGAATAGTGAGGGAGAGAGAGGGATAGAGAGAGAGAGGGAGAGAGAGGGATAGAGAGAGTGAGGGAGAGAGAGGGAGAGAGAGAGTGAGGGAAAGAGAGTGATAGAGAGAGTGAGGGAGAGAGAGGGATAGAGAGGGATAGAGAGAGAGAGGGATAGAGAGGGAGAGAGGGATAGAGAGGGATAGAGAGAGTGAGGGAGAGAGGGATAGAGAGAGTGAGGGAAAGAAAGTGATAGAGAGAGTGAGGGAGAGAGAGGGATAGAGAGAGTGAGGGAAAGAGAGGGATAGAGAGAGTGAGGGAAAGAGAGGGATAGAGAGAGTGAGGGATAGAGAGGGATAGAGAGAGTGAGGGGGAGAGAGGGATAGAGAGAGTGAGGGATAGAGAGAGTGAGGGAGAGAGAGGGATAGAGAGAGTGAGGGAGAGAGAAGGATAGAGAGAATGAGGGAGAGAGAGGAGAGAGAGAGAGGGAGAGAAATGGATAGAGAGAGTGAGGGAGAGAGAGGGATAGAGAAAGTGAGGGAGAGAGAGGGATAGAGAGAGTGAGGGAAAGAGAGGGATAGAGAGTGAGGGAAAGAGAGGGATAGAGAGAGTGAGGGAGAGAGAGGGATAGAGAGAGTGAGGGAGAGTGAGGGATAGAGAGGGATAGAGAGAGAGAGGGAGAGAGAGGGATAGAGAGAGTGAGGGAGAGAGAGGGCGAGAGAGTGAGGGAGGGAGAGGGATAGAGAGAGTGAGGGAGAGAGAGGGATAGAGAGAGTGAGGGAGAGAGAGGGATAGAGAGAGTGAGGGAAAGAGAGGGATAGAGAGAGTGAGGGAGAGAGAGGGATAGAGAGAGTAAGGGAGAGAGAAGGCGAGAGAGTGAGGGAGAGAGAGGGATAGAGAGAGTGAGGGAGAGAGAGGGATAGAGAGAGTGAGGGAGAGAGAGGGATAGAGAGAGTAAGGGAGAGTGAGGGAGAGAGAGTGAGGGAGAGAGAGGGATAGAGAGAGTGAGGGAGAGAGAGGGATAGAGAGAGTGAGGGAGAGAGAGGGATAGAGAGAGAGAGGGAAAGAGAGGGATAGAGAGAGTGAGGGATAGAGAGAGTGAGGGAGAGAGAGGGATAGAGAGAGTACGGGAGAGAGAGGGCGAGAGAGTGAGGGAGAGAGAGAGGGATAGAGAGAGTGAGGGAGAGAGAGGGAGAGAGAGAGTGAGGGAGAGAGAGGGATAGAGTGAGTGAGGGAAAGAGAGGGATAGAGAGAGTGAGGGAAAGAGAGGGATAGAGAGAGTGAGGGAGAGAGAGGGAGAGAGAGAGTGAGGGAAAGAGAGGGATAGAGAGAGTGAGGGAGAGAGAGGGAGAGAGAGAGTGAGGGAGAGAGAGGGATAGAGAGAGTGAGGGAAAGAGAGGGATAGAGAGAGTGAGGGAAAGAGATGGATAGAGAGAGTGAGGGAGAGAGAGGGATAGAGAGAGTACGGGAGAGAGGGGGATAGAGAGAGAGAGGGATAGAGAGAGTACGGGAGAGAGGGGGATAGAGAGAGTGAGGGAGAGAGAGGGATAGAGAGAGTGAGGGAAAGAGAGGGATAGAGAGAGTGAGGGAAAGAGAGGGATAGAGAGAGTGAGGGAGAGAGAGGGATAGAGAGAGTGAGGGAGAGAGAGGGATAGAGAGAGTGAGGGAGAGAGAGGGATAGAGAGAGTGAGGGAGAGAGAGAGTGAGGGAAAGAGAGGGATAGAGAGAGTGAGGGAAAGAGAGGGATAGAGAGAGTGAGGGAGAGAGAGGAATAGTGAGGGAGAGAGAGGGATAGAGAGAGAGAGGGAGAGAGAGGGATAGAGAGAGAGAGAGGGATAGAGAGAGTGAGGGAGAGAGAGGGATAGAGAGAGGAGGGAGAGAGAGGGCGAGAGAGTGAGGGAAAGAGAGGGATAGAGAGAGTGAGGGAGAGAGAGGGATAGAGAGAGTGAGGGAGAGAGAGGGATAGGGAGAGAGAGGGATAGAGAGAGTGAGGGAGAGAGAGAGGGATAGAGAGAGTACGGGAGAGAGAAGGCGAGAGAGTGAGGGAAAGAGAGGGATAGAGAGAGAGAGAGAGAGAGAGGGATAGAGAGAGTGAGGGAGAGAGAGGATAGAGAGAATGAGGGAGAGAGAGGGATAGAGAGAGTGAGGGAGAGAGAGGAGAGAGAGAGAGGGGGAGAGGATTGAAAAATCTATAAGAACTCTATAATAAGATAATAATAGTAATAATGATTATAATAATGATAATGATAAATAACTTTTCTATAGCGCGAGTCCCATCAATTGGCTCCAGGCGCTTTACAAACTCATTCTTAAACAAACCAGCACAAATTAAACGAGCATACAAAGCATACAAATAACTGAGATAAAACAACAACCACCCAAGCATCTGCGTACAAGACAAAACATAGTTACACATGGCAAGTATGTTTGTGTGCAGGAGGAGACGTCGGCATCATCTGGTCAGCTGTTGAAGCCCCACCCTTGTCACCCTCCCCCTCACATGTCCCCGTTCTTCCTGCGGCAGTACGTCAAGTGTCATGCCAACGACGTCTTCGAGGACTACCCCCAGCTTCTGACCGAAATGGTCCTTCGTCTGCCCTACCAGGTTAGGGCTGTTTGTGATACTTTATGAAGTTTTTGTTCTGTGCGTGTGTGTGTGTGTGTGCATGTGTGCATGTGTGTGTGGTTTTGTGTGTGTGTGTGTGTGTTTGTGTGTGTGTGTGTTGTGCCTGTGTGTGTGCTGGTGTGCGTGCATGCATGTGTGTGATACTTTCTTATGTGTGTGTGCTCTTTCTTTATCACTTTAAATACACATTTAAATTACATATCTTATCCCAATTCACATATAGCAATTTACTTCAGTTTAGTGCTATAACGCTGAACTACCCTTCACCCTGGTAAGGGGGGAAGTAACCCTAAAAATAGAACGGCCTTGACGGTCACATGACAACGCCAGGTCAAGGCTACCTTCCAACATGCACTGCGCATGCATGCTCTCGCCGCCATCTTTTATGCATTCTACTTTTCAGCGAGAGCGTCTACGGACGTGTTTTTGGATTACGCTCGGGCTATTGTTAGCCCACTGCTTCTTGGCAGTACTCACCCTGGTTTCACGTCTGTATCTTAGCTTTCTTGCTGAGATTGGGTGAGATTTTTCCGATTTCTCTTGTATTATTTGCTTTCGTTTGCCACGAGTTAGTCTTTGTTTACTTTCGTCTGCAAGACTAACGCCAGTATGGCGGACAGTGGGAAGAAGAAACCCAGCTCTAGACAGGGAGCAAATACAGAGTCTCCGTCCAAGAAAGTGGCTAAGAAGCCCAAGGGTTCTAAACCTACAGTTACTGTTGTCGAGCTAATTTCTCAGAATACTTTCACGGTAGAAATTGAGAAGCCTAAGAGTCCGATAATGTCCGCGCTGAAGCAAGAATGCAAGACAGCGCCGGTTAAGGCTAGCATAACAGCAGAGAAGGAATGTTTGCAGCATTTAGCGATCAAATGAGATGCATGTTTTCGTCAGAATTGCGCTCGGCGAGCGAACATTTGCTCTCCCTTCAGGCAGGAGCGGAAGACGCTCGCTCATGGTCGAGGGTAAGGCAGCTCCGTCAGCCACTGTTACGTCGGCCGATGTTCAGGGCGAACAACCTTCCGGTGAAGACGGAATGAGTTTCTCTCACCATGCATCCACTTCCGGATTCAACAGCTACAATAAAGGTACTGTGACTGTCCCACAGGGAGATACGCGCGGGCGTACCCTACTTCCGCCCGGCGTCGGGCAGGAAGCTGTGATAAGACAGGAGGCTTGCTCGCATCACGACTTGCAGAGGCCTGTACTTAGATTGGGAGACACTGTCCCACAGGGAGATACGCACGGGCGTTCCCTACTTCCGCCTGGCGTCGGGCAGGAAGCCGTGATAAGACAGGAGACTTGCTCGCATCACGACTTGCAGGGGCCTGTACTTAGATCGGGAGACACGCAAGTGCCGGTTTGCTATACGGAAGCAACATCGGTACAGCGGTCCACACTTCCGCCACGGGTGCAGGAAGCCGTTAAGAGACAGGAGGCTTGCTGGCAACACGACCTGCAGGGGCCTGTACTCAAAACGGAAGACACGGGAGTGCCGGTTTGCTATACGGAAGCAACATCGGTACAGTGGTCTACACTTCCGCCCAGGGGGCAGGAAGCTGTTGTAAGACAGGAGGCTTGCTGGCAACGCGACCTGCAGGGGCCTGTACTTATAACGGGAGACACGCAAGTGCCGGTTTGCTCGACGGAAGCATCCTCGGCACAGTGCTCCACACTTCTGCCCAGGGGGCAGGAAGTATTCTCCAGAGAGGATACGAGCAGAGGACATGCCTCTCACGTTACCTCTCTTCCGGTTGACACTGCCTATGACAATACTAGTCAATATGGCGGTGAATTTCCGGTAGGCACTTCCGTGCCGGAAGGAGAATCGGAATATGGGGCTTCCGCTACGGACGAAGATCCCAATTTCCGGCTACCAGACAAGCTTCCCCATGTGGTAGCATTGGCAGCACAGGTAGCTTCAAGATACTTTGAGGAAGGAGTGGTTTCAGCAGCAAGTTTGACTGCACCACCACCTTCTGCTGTCAGAGATTTTCGCAACACAGGTAGAAACACAAACTTTTAAGTTTCGTGAATCTCCCTCAGTGGCATATGAAATGTCTAAGATTCTGGCTAAGAATTCCCGTTCGGGATATGTGCCTTTGGACACAGTGCCTCTTCTAACAGCGCACAGTCAGGCACCGGAGTTGGCACAGCCGTGGCTGGCCTCCGCACAGCCAACCTCTTACGTCGGGCAAGCTGCTCGCCGGAAGTTCGGGTTGAACTCTATGCCACATAATCTCATAGACACTTTTTCTCTACCACGAGCGCCACTTCCGGCTACAATAAGGACAGATCCGTTTCTTATACAGAGTCAGCCCTTGTAGCATTGGAAGAAACAGGGAGATACAATTTAGAGTTAGCGTCTCTTTCAGAAACACTTCTCAGGTCTCTCTCCCGTTCTATCGCTACGTCCCTAGAACCGTTTGAGTTTCGACAGGACGCGAGCGAAAAGGATGTAACGATGCTGCTCGCTACTTTGGCCAAAGTTTCAGCCGAACAAATGCGTTTTTCTGCGCATGCAGTGCACACGCGCAGGTCAGCGTTTTCTCTCGGGTTCCAGGATCCAAGACAAAGCCACGCTTGAGGCTCTCAAGTTATCGCCGTTCACGGAGGGTGCCTTGTTGGGACAGCCGTCGCTCGACGCGCTCCACAAGCAAACCCGGGGCGATCGGGATTTAGCTATAGCCAAGATAGCGCAACACGGCTTTCCTAAGCCTCAGAGCAAGAGCTATGGACCGTCTAAACCTTCCGCCTCTTCGGCGGATAGGGGCAGGTCAGCACAAGCCAGCTCTTCTTCACGAGGACGGGGAAGAGGCGCGCCTTACCCTAAGAAGAAGCCGTCTTTCGGCAATTCAAGGGTGTCGGGACGCAAGCCACACCCCCAATGATGCGTCCCCGAACCACTCGCCCATGCAATCACCACGCCGTTGGTGGCAGGCGGCCCGTCACGGGCCCTTTCACATTAGTTACTAAAAGTAAACAGATAGTGGGTATAGTGCGTTCGGGGTTCAGGCTACCAGAGCGCCATAGCTGTTCAAGTTTCCCGTCAAAACGGAAGCAAAGACAGCGATACAAGTAGAAATCTTGTCTCTGGTACAGAAGGAGGCGATAGACGAAGTAACGGATCACAACTCCCCAGTTTCTATGGGAGAATTTTCGTGGTGCCGAAGGCTTCAGGGGGCTGGCGCCCAGTTTTAGACTTGTCCCCTCTGAACAGATATCTGAGACAAATCAAGTTCACAATGGAGACACCCGCGTCAGTCAGAGACGCACTCAGACCAGGAGACTGGGTGACGTCAATCTAGGACTCTACGTCAGACAGGTTATGGCTAGCTTCAGACGTACAAGCCTCTTTGTTTAAGAATAAACGGCTTCACAGTCGCACATCAGCGACTATTGCCGGACAACATGAAGCACTCTCAAACCTTCCAAATTTTCACATTAAGTGTTACGAACAGAACTAAGGACACCATCATGTGACGACCCTTAGGTTCGGCACTAAAGCTTTTTCGCATTTGGGGATCTTTTTCCCAGACGCAAAAGATAGTGAACGCATTGGTTGGCAATAACAGTTAGAAACACACACCTTCTGGTTAAGTGATTCAACTTCAGCTTTACGCCCCTCATGGGCCTTTTCTACCGCGAGTTCACAAACTACACTCTTACTGTAGTCTTCCCAGCGGTGGCCCCTGGATTTTTGCACAACTTGACTTTGCGCCAGGAGTCCTCTCCTACATCGCAAAATAGTACTCTTTTCCTCTAGATCAAGCCAACGAAGGCTGAATCACGAAACTCCAGTTTCAGGGATTCAGCTTCGCATACATACTCAGATCCCTCTGCATGGTTTCTAGCGACATTATAGTCTGAGTCACTTCCGCACATAGGCAGAAGAGGGTATATCTTACCTTTACCCTCGGGGATATCGAACTTCAGGTTACCACTTGAAGTACCAGTTAATGGAACCTTGGCTATACAGCGGCCTCCTCTAACAGAGTCCACTTCTTTTCCAAAGCCAGTTCTCTTCCCTTGAAGATATTTTCCCAAGGTTTCAGAACTAGCTCCACGTAATATGCCTCTAGCCATACAGTCATCGGGAAAAATTAAAACTCGTAAGACGCTCACTCACCCCTCTCTTGGGACGGGAATTGATAGGTGCATGGTCTGAGAGCGGATCAGGTTACCGATACCCAGACGTGTCTTCCCCAATTGCGGGCTGGATTAACACAGAACTAACAGGCAATCAGGTTTTCAATACTCCCGACTTTTCACCCCTGCTTTTGCAACAGGGAAAGTATACCCGCTTCTTTGCAGCCATGGCATAGACTTTCTCGTTTTACAGCCAAAGGCAACAGCACGGTCTTGTCCGACCACCGAGGTTAACCAGCATTGGCCCCGGTTACTACCGGGATGGGTGACCGTTTGGAACACGGGCCCGGCAGGCAATCTCTTTAACATTCAAGCTGCGGCCTTCGCCTTCAGCTATTGTATTGTCGTTTACTGAAACACAACATCAGCAGTAGTCCGCTCCCTAGAGGGTTACACTGCCGGTTTCACCGGAGTTCGCCTCCCTTTCTTTCAAGCCACCACTTAGGGACTTGGGTACATAGTTCTCACTGATACCACTCCCGTAGCCATTGAGGACAACGGTTGTTTTCTCTGGAGCTTGATTTACTCTCTGTACTTCATCCTTTTCTTTGAAAAGATCAGTGACATTCTGTCACACTCTCGCAAACGGGGCCTTCCTCTTCACTCATAGGTCTTATGAGACAATGTGGAAAGGAAAAGGGGGGGGGGGGGGGGGGGGCATGTTCGTACTTGGACAGTTCTCCCTTGGGCTCCTTCCAGACTGTGCGAGATAGAGCATGGACCTACTCATAGGCCTTACTTGAATTAGGCAATGTTTCTTCCTAACCTTATCAGCGTGTCTTACTTAGCTCGCAGTATAAGATTACAGGTCTCCTTTAACAGAGAGACCATAGGCTGGATAGCGTTCATAACCAAAGGGTCACAGCAGGACAAGTCTGAGTCTTTTGGTACTGGAGTTTCTATGCTCCACAGATTTTGAACCGCTACAGTCCACTCGCCTTCATAAATCTGATGTGTGAAACGCTCTCCACTTTGCTTCTAGCTACGGCACACAGAGGTAGCGAGATTCACGCACTCTCCGGCTTACCGGGAGACGTAGTATTCAATAGAGACGCTCTATCTCACTCCGTTTCCGGCCAGACTTCTTAGCCAAGAATCAGAAGTCAGGATAACCATCCCCGATGGTCTAAGTTATTCCTCTTTATAGGATTCTCGCCACAGGCGACCCAGTCTTATGAATCTGACCAGTTAGATCACTATGCTCCTTCCTGTCTCATACAAGGAGTTAAGATCACAAACAAAAGCTACTCTTATCGTCTTTGAACACAAAGAGAGATTAGGACATAGCTAAGTTGGTGCTAAAATCAGGAAGATTATCTGAAGTCCTAGACTCCGCCTACTGGAGATCGGAGGATGTCTTTATCAACTATTACCTGCGCAAGATTTCCAGTGCGCGGTACGACGGTACCAAGGCGCTACCAGCGATGGTAGCAGCAGGGCAATTGTTGCCTAGCTCATAGGTGAGCACCCCACCACCTTAATTAGCAATCTGCTATATGTGAATTGGGATAAGATATGTTATTTAATCAAAAATTTTAATAATAAATTTTCATTTGATTAATATACTTCCCCAATTCACATAGTAAAGTCCCTCCCGCCTACCCCGTTCTTACCAGTTCCATTTAACTTTGCATACCATGCTAATTATTCAGTAAGTAAGATGGCGGCGAGAGCATGCGTGCGCAGTGCATGTTGGGAGGTAGCCTTGACCTGGCGTTGTCATGTGACCGTCAACGCCGTTCTATTTTTAGGGTTACTTCCCCCCTTACCATGGTGAAGCGTAGTTCAGTGTTCTAGCACTAAACTGAAGTAAATTGCTATATGTGAATTGGGTAAGTATATTAATCAAAAGAAAATTTATTATTAAAATTTTTAGTTTCGATCATGAGATAAACGTGTTCATATATCTGTAACTGTGAGAAAGATGTTTCTTGCTGAAGGTATACTTCAATAGCAGTCACCCCATTTAGCTATGCCCAAAGCTAGAAAGCTGATTCAGAGAAGAACTTGCCAGAAAAAAAATCAGGTCTGAATTAAAAAAGAGTAACAATCATCCCACTTGGCCGGGTGTGTTTGACTTGAGGGAAATATCCATTTTTGTGCATTCTGGTCGATCTCCCTCACCTGGGCCAGGTGAGTGTCCATGGCGTGCTCGTTGCGCAGCTGCCGGTTTTTGTGCATTGAGTTGGGTCCTTTTTCTTTCAGCTGAAGAAGATTGCAGAGTCTGGCCAGAAGATGCCTCCTGCTGCGTTTGACCAAAGTTGGCATTCAATTCTGTCTGAGGTGAGTCAGTCTTTCTGTTGTTCCAGTCTTGTAAATTACAGTGTGAGCTGAAGAAAGAGAGAGAGAATATTTTAGTTTGATGGTTCTGTTCGATATTTGAGAGGAATATGAATGCCCTAGAATGTAAATTGAAATATAATTTAAAATTGGGTGAGCCAAACTCTGAAGTGTGGTGATGATCTTGTTATTATTCCTCTGTTTGCAGTACATGATGACTCAGCAGACTCCATTTGTCAAGCGTCAAGTCAGAAAGGTGAGTGATGTGTACAACCTATTTAATATCTGCCTTTTTAATTTCTAGAAGTCGACACATTGTACCACTTACTGTTTATGTTTGTCCAGTCTGTCCTCCTGGTCATACTGTGGAATATGAGCTGAATGAACTTTCTTGTCACACTAGTATTTCAGTTTGTCTGTCTGTCTGTCTGCCTATCCGTCCTCCTGTCATTCTTCGGAATATGGGCTGAAGGAACTTTCTTGTCACACTAGTATTTCAGTTTGTCTGTCTGTCTGTCTGCCTATCCGTCCTCCTGTCATTCTTCGGAATATGGACTGAAGGAACTTTCTTGTCACACTAGTATTTCAGTTTGTCCAGTTTTTAACACTCGTATACTTTCTAGTTAATCTTGCTTTGTTGATCATTCACAAATCAAGAGCTTCTAAAACTCCTTTTCTTTACCTCTCACAGCTCTTGCTGTTCATCTGCGGGTCGAAAGAGAAGTACCGGCAGCTGCGCGACGAGCACGCCATGGACTCTCACCTGGCCCAGGTGAGGGAGATCGGCCAGCAGGGCGGCTGGGACCAGACCATGGACCTGGCACCACACAGCATTGTGCTGCCCTACGACACCCTGCTCACACTGGTGAGGATGTGATTCAATGATATCATAATACAGTGGAACCCCCCTTTTAAGACACCCCCAATTTAAGACTCCCTCCTTTGTAAGACCCTGTTTTTTCAGACTTTCTGTTCATAACCTCTGTAACATTACCCCCATTTTAAGACTCCCTCCTTTTTAAGATTTTGTCAGATTTGTGGAGGGGGGGGTTCCACTGTAGAGTTATTTATCGCCCTTTCTCATAAGAGCTCACGACGATATACATACCCACACACACACACATACGCACGCACGCACGCATGCACGCATGCACGCACGCACGCATGCACGCACGCACACATGCACGCATGCACACACACACACACACACACACACACACACGCACATACACGCACATACACACATGCGCTTGCACACACACACACTCACTAAAATACAGTTAACAGGTAAAATACAATCAACTTTATTCATGAACACAGGGATTCAAAGCACTCACTTAAACACTGCAAAAATGCAGTAAAAAAAGCTAGTAGTTTAGGAGTTTAGAATTAACGAAGAAGCTCTTTGAATTGTGAAGATAGAGGCGAATTTCATCAACATTTAATTTTTTGTTTTCTAGGGCAACCAAAACCATTTTGCAAAGTCTTATAACTGAAGCAGTTTTTTGTTGTCTGTCCGTCTGTTTCTGTCTCTGTATGTGTTTCTCTAGCTGGCTGTCGTGTTGGATGTATGTTTCTATTGACATTGTTAAACAATTGTAGCATGTGTTATGACAGAAACAAACCAGAAATAAATTTCGTTTGGATTGCCGCAAGTCACTGGGTTACTTTCTTGAAAATATGAAAAGTTTTGACAACAAAATTCACACTGTAATTTTGTCCTCATGCTGTTATGATCATGTTCAATCTGAGTTGCAATTTTCATCATTTTTCAGATTGAACACCTGAAAGTGTGCTCTGAAATGGCCACATCACGCCCCTACAACTGGCAGACCTACTGTCGTCAGCACCAAGGTAAGGGGGGGAAAAAGCAGACAAACACACGAAAAAGAGAATCTATCGGCAGAGAAATTTCATCTCTCAACTATACGTGGGGAGATAGCCATAGGCATTGAACGATGCTTCTTGAAGCACCTTTGCTAGTTCTGATTTCTCTTCTGGTGTTTGTTGCAGATCGTAATCTAACTTTTTCAGTTATTCAGGGCGAATTCTGTTGATTAATGTTTTGCTTGAAGAGACTGCAATAGAATGTGTCTGACAGACTTTCTAAGGCCGATGTGCTAAGCCAGTGTTTTGCTATTGGGTTTTTTAAAAAAAAAATTTATAAAGAAACTGAATTTTTTTTTAATCTTGTTGTTCCAGCTGTTTCATTGCTAAAATGAAGATAACTGTTTTCTGGTCATCACAAGAGTGCACATTCTGTTACTATCCAAGCAGTTATTTGATATCTCTAATTCAGAGTGTGACCTTTTGTTCGATTTCAGACACGCTTCCCTACATCGTGCGTGCCAGCATCGTACTGGACGAAGGCGTGGCCCCGACCCTCCTGACCCTTCTGCAGGTGGCTTTGTGTGGGGTCAAAGGTCAAGGTGAAGGTCCAGGCATCGCTGAGAGCTCCTCCAGCACCGCCAGCATCTCACCTGTCAAGCCCGGAGGCCATAAGAAGGGTGAAGGTCATTTTTTGTTTTTAATGCCCTCTCCTGCTTGTTGACATGACGACTTTATTGTAGCTATAGTTTGACTATGATAACAGTGCGGGGAAGGGTTTTGTTCGGGATGGATATCTTGGTATTTCTTTTTCTTCTGCGTTTATGGACTGAAACTCCCTCATACTCTCGTGTTTTTAGCCCTGTGAATTAGCCCCGTGGGTATATCTGAAAGAATAGTGAAATATTTTTGGATTCATTTAGTGTGATGACTTACCACACATAGGGTAATTGTATTTATCTATCCTTCCAGATTTTGTTTGTTTGGTTGTTTTCTGTAATTTTCATTTTAGATCTGTTCTTTGTTATGTTGTCCTTGTTTCAACATGAGTTTCTCTGTATGTGAGCTTTACCTCTTCTTTTTGTTTAGTAAGCTTATTCCTTGGTTTTTATGCAAGGATGTGTTAGCACACGAGTCGACTAGTTAGTTCACCCTCCTTTGGCTGCTTCGCCCCCAACCCCATCCCCTTCTTAAGCCACCAAGTCATCTACCCTTCTTCTACATCATTCCATTGTTGTCTCTTTTTTATCTACCAATGAAACAAATGGGTTTGACTTTGAGACTAATAGCTTGTTTGCACGCTTGAAACTCTAGTGACTCCCATTTCAAGAATCTCTTTCTATCTGGTCTTTCAGCTTTATTTCCCAGAGTCAACTTTGTGCAAACTCTTTTCAGTATTTGTACACCCTAGTGTTCATGCATACACATGATAAAGATTCCAAGTTCACAGCAAAAGTCACAGAGCTTGGAAAACACAAACACAAGCCTGCAGGAAAAGAAAGAAACAAGTCGCGTAAGGCGAAATTACTACATTTAGTCAAGCTGTGGAACTCACAGAATGAAACTGAACGTAGTCCGCCGCTAGTGCAAAAGGCAGTGAAAGTGATGAGCCTGTTTGGCGCGGTAGCGATTGCGCTGTGCTTCATAGCACGCTTTACTGTACCTCTCTTCGTTTTAACTTTCTGAGCGTGTTTTTAATCCAAACATATCATATCTATATGTTTTTGGAATCAGGAACCGACAAGGAATAAGATGAAATAGTTTTTAAATCGATTTCGGAAATTTAATTTTGATCATAATTTTTATATTTTTAATTTTCAGAGCTTGTTTTTAATCCAAATATAACATATGTATATGTTTTTGGAATCAGAAAATGACAAAGAATAAGATGAAATTGTTTTTGGATCGTTTAATAAAAAATTTATTTTAATTACAAGTTTCCGATTTTTAATGACCAAACTCACTCATTAGTTTTTAAGCCACCAAGCTGAAATGCAATACCAAACCCCGGCCTTCGTCGAAGATTGCTTTGCCAAAATTTCAATCAATTTAATTGAAAAATGAGGTGTGACAGTGCCGCCTCAACTTTTACAAAAAGCCGGATATGACCTCATCAAAGGTATTTATCAAAAAAATGAAAAAAACGTCCGGGGATATCATACCCAGGAACTCTCATGTCAAATTTCATAAAGATCGGCCCAGTAGTTTAGTCTGAATCGCTCTACACACACACACAGACAGACAGACAGACAGACAGACACAAACACACACACACACACACACACACACACACACACACACACACACACACACACACATACACCACGACCCTCGTCTCGATTCCCCCCTCTATGTTAAAACATTTAGTCAAAACTTGACTAAATGTAAAACAAGAAATTCCTCCGAGGTAGGAAAAACACCCCCGTTGGTCAAAGGGAAATAACCATTCTCACTGCCACCAACTGAGAAGGTTATTTCCCTTTGACCATTAATATGTCCCTGTATAAGTCCTTGTAGAATCTTAATCCACCAATAACTCCCTAACCGTGTGTTTGACTGGTCCCAATTTTTGTAAGGACCGTCTCAGGAATGTATAGAACCTGTTCACCAAGTTTGGTGACGATCGGTCCGTTCATTCTTGAGATCTATATGCGAACACAAACACACAAACACATCGACCGAAACCTATACACACCCCTATACCGGGGGTGTAAAGATAGTGGGTAGCACCGTACTGTATGGCAGCTCACTTTCCCCCAAATGAGAGAACCCCAAATTTGTGGAATGGAAACCTCAGAGGACTTTTGAAATAGCCTTACCATACCACTAGGGCCATTCTTGATATGGTTAACTCATATCCACACAATGTCAATATAGACATTGTACCTGATCATTTTCACCTTCGCATTATTTTCCCACCCTCGATACTTTCTTTACCCGATCTTAATGTGCTTTTGTCAAAGGTAGATCGCTTGTTGCATCTTCCACTCTTTGATCTTCCGTAACGTAGTTCATTTAGATGATCAATAAAAGATTTCAGAACGTGTATCAATGAGCATGTTAGCTGCCGTCTTGAGCATAGCATGTCACGTTGCCTTACAATACATAGACTTCCTTTGAAGTTCTGAGTTGTTTTTGTTTTTTTACAATTAGAACTAAGATAGTTACTGTTTATGTTTTTGTGTGTGTTCTGTGTGTTTTTGTTAGATCGAATGTTCTTTTTTTTAGATTTGTTTAAGGATTATACCTACTCAGTACTGGATTTTTCTTCTCTCATTTGTTTATTTTGAAATTTACAGCATTCTGTGATATAAAATCAAAAGTTAGTAGATACAGGGATCATAGTTATTCACATGCTCTCCAATTTTGTTTGTTTATTTGTTTCATTGATGTCTCCCTGTCTTTAGTTATTTTTTGTGTGGGTGTGTGTGCTCATTTTTGTCGTTGATTGATTTGTCTGCTCAAAAACTAAATTGTGTTTTGTTATGATTTAATTCATCTGCTAAAGAAATATGTTTGACCCGTCTCTTTCCTTTGATTTTGAATTTATTTTCCCTTCATTAATCCCCTAGTATATGATATTGTAGACCGCATGTTAAACAAAAGGTCGTTGCCTATCAGTGCTTGCAGATGCTCAAAACCTCAAATCTAAGGCAAAGAAGAAAAAGAAGAGAGAAAGCAAAACAGGTATAGTTCCTGCGTTCTTCATTCCATTCTTGTTCTCTTCTGTTCACATTTTGTATTGTTTTCCCTCAGAAATCTTTGTTGTGTGTTTCTCTTACGCTCTCTTGTTTTATTCTGTTTGAATGGTTCTAGTGTGACCGTGTTTGGGAAGGGACTCAAAGACTTCCATATATATACATCTTGTGAAGTTTGTATCTGGATGCACATCACTGCATGTCCTCGTTTAGACTGTT
Source organism: Littorina saxatilis (assembly GCF_037325665.1). Lineage (NCBI taxonomy): Eukaryota > Metazoa > Mollusca > Gastropoda > Littorinimorpha > Littorinidae > Littorina > Littorina saxatilis. Next base: position 25,242,209 of record NC_090259.1, read on the forward strand.
TGGAATCAGTGTTTTGAAGTTAGCTGGATTACCTCACGTTAAAGCACAATATGTCTGCATGTTGTACACAAATATTAAAGAAACGGATAATTAATACAGTGGAACCTCCAATTTAGAACCTCCACAAATCTGGGGGGGGGGGTTGTATATGTATTGGGGAATATAAATAGTTGGGAATTTGGTTCTGCTTTCATTTTTTATCAGCAAACAACTATATCATATATCACTCTCATACCAATTAAGCACTTTTTGCTCAAAAGTTTATCTGAAGTGAGTTTCTCTGCAGAAACTATGAAGGACAAATCAAGCACAAAAATAATGGAAGGTATGGCAAAATGGCATCAACAAGAACAGATTTGACTCTGCTAAAATACCACTATATAGATTAGTATTTTTACATTAGTAAAGCGAGGTCAATTTTTATTGAGTCAAGAAGCAAACTAATACAAAGTATTCTGTAGAGATTACATTTGATCATTTGAGTCCTGTTTAGAATTCTTTGAACATATAGATTTGTAACATAAACGCATCACAGTTAACCCCTTCACTGCCACAGTATAACAGCATTTTGGTATTGCTGTGCGTCGGGGCAAATTTTGCTTTCTTCCGTAGGTTCACTAATCTGTTCACTGCTCAATCATTTATTGAGATATCTCTTAGATCTTTGGCATGTGGTTTGCTTACACCCTTGGCTATTTACACATTAACATGCTTCCATTTGAAACTTCTCGGTCTTCATCGGGGATTGACGCCCGACCAAAGGTAATTGAAGCCCTCCGTCGCTTCGCTCCGTCGGGCTTCAATTAGACTTTGGGAGGGCGTCAATCCACGATGAAGACCGAGAAGTTTCAAATGGAAGCATGTTAATGTTATTGTAATTCAATCTGACGACGATCTCTTTCCTGCTTTCATGCGGTTGTAAACAGACAGAATTGGTTCTGTTCTGTTCACACACTACTTTCAGTCCACCTACCTGCAAGGGTCAAGTCCCAAAAAATATGTCTCTGTATTCCTATCGTATCACTCTGCTCCTGTTTTGTTTTCTTTCACACAGATTTTCCCTTCTTTTTTGACGGGTTTCTGGACAGCAAACTCTAAAACAAATTTTTTTCATCACAAAAGCGATCTTTGGAATTGACTGACGTAGTCCGGAAGAATTCATGCATCAACTTACGTCACGTATTCGACGTCACGTATTCGACGTCATCACTTCGCATATCTTATGGTCTCGGTGTTTCGTTGGCCTTCATATTTCCTACTTGTAAAATGACCCTCAAAGCTAACCGAGACTAGTTTAGGCTGTATCAATGCGCCTCGCCAGCAGGTTGTTAATGGATTTTTTAGCGAGTGGTTATCGACAATTAATGACCGGTAATTTTTAATGAGTTGGGGCATTCTGACCAATCACAGGATCTGTTTCATTAAAACGCAAACTTGATTGAATTACAATATGTGATAACATGATCATTGGACTTTGTTTGTGATTGTTATAGTAAAAATCGATATAATGACCATTTTTGTCAAAAATTACAGTTTCCAAACTTTCACACACACACTGCAGCGCGTAAAACCGCAGAAAACACAGCTAAAACTGGTGTCAAACATCAGGTACTCACATTACAGCCCATAACAGTATTCTTCTGTGTGGTAATCCATAAATCACTTCTTGTAGAGCTTCCAGAACACTGTATCATTTGAAAACAGGTCTACGAGTTGATGTCCGACTTTCGGCCGCCATTTTGAATCTTATAGATCGGAAAAAACTTCTAAAAATGTTTTTACCACGTGGTACTAACTTATCTGAACGGTCAATGGGAAAGAACTGTGTTTAAACCCCTACAAGAAGTTGGACAGTGGTTACCTCCCATTTAGTTTTCACAAATGTCTTGAGAAGTGCTGATGTAAATACGTGTGGGCATATGACAAACCAAACATGACCACGTACCTAGTACGTGCTGGGCAGTAAAGGGGTTAATCATGTTGGGTTCATGTTTATGCTCAAACTTGTGTGCTAATACCTAGAGTCAGTATGAAAGGGTCCTTTTCTGTCACTTTTCCTTTCTTCTTTGTTTTGTTTCCACTGACTCTGTAGTCTCCAGACACTGTCAGGGACTGTCCTCTTGCAGTCTGCAAACTTGTGCATATGTTCACTCCAAATACACTTTTGTATCATACTCTCTTGTGTGTATAAGTTTGAATGTTACATGTATGCCCTTTAAAGAAAAAAAATGTTAAACTTTACCAACAGGCACATAATCTTTCCTTTTTGTTGAATCAACATTAGAGGTGATGACTAATGACAAAAATAGATCCTCCTTTATTGCATTTTGGGAGGTGTGGAGGTACGAAAGTAATATGATGCTGAAGATTTAAAAATAGCTTTTGAATACTGATGGCGAAACAAACTGAGCTTTTGAAATGCAGACAGAGAAAGAGACAAGGACAGAGAGAGAGAGAGAGAGAGAGAGAGAGAGAGAGAGAGAGAGAGAGAGAGAGAGAGAGAGAGAGAGAGAGAGAGACTGTCAAAATCGGCACATAATTTGATTTAAATTCATGCATGTCTGTGGTTTGTGTTCTTAAAACCCCTGTCTTTTATCAGTGTAATCTCACATGTAAACAATCCTAATCTCTGTTATTAACCAAGAGTTTGTAGTGGAGACTTACAAGATTGCCCCAGACACTGTCGAATGCGCAGCCATTCTCATACATTGTCAGTCTCTTGTTTTAGAAATGTACATCATTCATCAAATCACAAATACAAGAAGAAGTATACTTAATAATGACAGTCTGTCAGATACACAGTCTGTCAATGTGTATCATGGAAATCATATACTGTACATACAATTATAAACATTTGGTTCAATAAACCTCAACCTTGGAACACAGTCCACATGCAGTCTCTATCTTCAGTACTTATTTGCTGCTGTTTGAGTGCTAGGTGAAAGGCTTTCTTAAAGAAATTCACGCATGTAAATGACTAAGACTGTATAAGCATTGGAAGAAGTTAACATCATTAAAATGTGTGCACATTCCTTTATGTCACGTGCATGCATGTTATCATCCAAGAATACTGCACACATAACATTGACCGTGGAGAAATGTACATGTCATTGAGTTGATATGATCTGAAAGTCAACTTGTACTGTTTATTTTAAATGTTCTTGAAAACATTCATCACAAACAGATTTTCCGTACAAAAATCACTGTGGATATAGATGAGGAACAACCGTGTATGGTAGTTCAAGTGAGATATCAAGATAGTGAGTTATTGAATGAAAACAATGAAGACATGATATCAAAACTGCCTCTCCTTCTTTCTCTCGCTCTCCACCATCATTACCCCCCCACACACACACACACACACACACACAAAAGAGGAAATAAAAGAAGAAAAAGAGTAGTGATAGCTCTCATGTTGTCCCCAAGTCCAGATGTTTGAGAGGCATACAGGAGTTCGGGTGAGATGTAAAGATGGTTTTTTTAATCAATTAACGAACATATGGACACTAGGTTTCTAGTGAGAGCACACTTCCCTCTCCCTTCCCTCTACCACCACCCCCCCCCCCCCCCTCCCAACAAAAAAAAGCAATGGTAAGCTGTTCTGTAGTCATCAAGCCAAGATGTTTCAGAGGCATTCAGGATGTCAACAAGTGAGATGTCAAGCTGTTTTTTTTTATTCAATTAACAAAGATATGGACACTGGGTTTCTAGTGAGAGCACACTTCCCTCTCCCTCCCCTCTACCAACCCCCCCACCCCCCCCCCCCCCCCAAAAAAAAGCAATGGTAAGCTGTTCTGTATAGTCATCAAGCCAAGATGTTTCAGAGGCATACATGATACAGGAGTTCAAGTGAGATGTCAAGATGGTCTTTGAGTCAATTTACAAAACCATGGACATTGGGTCTCCAGTGAGAGCACAGGTCCCTCTTCCTAATCCCTCTCTCTTCTCTCTTCCTTCCCCTCCCTCCTAAAAAAAAAGGGATTGGTAAGCTCTTCTATAGTCTTCAACCCGAGGTGTTTGCGCTCATTGTGTGCAGATGATCCAGACTCAGACTTACCTCAGAAGTTTGACGAGAACCTGAGCAAGGAGCTGGTGGAGCTTCTGATTGGTCGCCTGGACACGCCCACACTGGTCAAGTTCGTGCGCACCTTCCTGCTGGAGTCCAACGCCTCCGGCAACCGCTGGCTGGCTCACTCTCTGGTGCTGCAGATCTACAGGTAATTCTGGGGTGTTTGTCTGTGGGTTTGTGTTTCGGTCTGTGTGTTCCTGTGTGCCTATACCTGCTGGAGTCTAACACATCCAGGGTTCGTACAGAGTCCTTGAACCCTGGAAAACTCCTTGAAAATTGGAAAACCTTTTCCAGGCCTTGAAAAGTGCTTGAAAATAGAGTTTTGTTAAATAGTCATTGAAAAGTACTTGATTTTTCCAAATTGTTGTCTATACATTTCGTCAGCAGCTTGTCTTATTTAAAAAAAAAATGCAACCCCCTTTTTTTTCGTCAAATACAGTACACATTTTGGGAGAATAAAAGATCGAGTGAAAACGAAAGCAGATGAACTATTACTAGTCACCCGTAGTTGCTTCCCTTCCCGGAAGTTGGCAAGGGAAACAACTACGGAATGACTAATAGAAATTCACCAGAAACTTGATGACTTGAAAAACTGAAGGTAAGCTTGGTGCTTTGCATTAATTTGGGGAAAATCATGTCCTTGAAAAGCATTTATTTGGTCCTGGAAATGTCCTTGAAAACTCCTTGAATTGTATCAGCTCTGCCCTGCAGGAACCCTGCACATCTTGCACACTCTCTGGTGCTGCAGATCTACAGGTAATTCTGGGGTGTTTGTCTCCGTGTCTTTGTTGGTGTCTGTCTGTCTGTGCGTACCTTTTTGCTGGAGTCCAACATCTCTTCCACACTCTGGTTCTATAGATCTACAGGTAGTTCTGTCTCTGTCTATCCGTTCATGTGCGCCTTCTTGTTGAAGTCTGAAGCCTAGCAACCGCTGGCTGGCACTCTCTGTGGTGCTGCAAATCTACATGTAATTGTGGGGTCTTTGTCTTCGTGTCTGTCTGCATGTGTATCTGTCTGTTCGTGCACGCCTTCCGGTTGGAGTGTAACGCCTCAGACAATGGCTGGTTGGCACACTCAAGCTGGTGCTTCAGTGCTACAAGTAATTCTCGGGTATTTGTTTGGGTGTCTGTCTGAGTGTCTGTCTGTGCGTGCCTTCCTGTTTGAGTCTTTACACCTCTGGCACATTCTCTTGTGCTGCAGATCTACAGGAAATTCTGGGGAGTACTTCTCTCTCTGTGTCTGTCTCTGTCATTTTTTTTCTTTCTTTTTTCTTTGTGTTTGAGTGTAACACCTCTGGTGCATTCTTTGGTGCTGCAGATCTACTGGTAAATCTTGGATATTTGTCTCTGTGTCTGTCTCTGTGTCATTTTGTGTGTCTTGTCTGTTTGTGTTTGAGTCCAACACCTCAGGCACATTCTGTGGTGCTGCAGATCTACAGGTAATTGTGGTGAATTTGTCTGTGAGTCTGTCTCTGTGTTTGTCTGTTTGTGCGCACCTTTTAACTGGAGTCCAGGGGCGGATCAGTTGCTTTGTAAGGGGGGGTGCACTTTGAATCGAAAGTGAATGTGATGGGCGCGAAGCGCCCGAATTTGCTAGGGGGGTCCAGGGGCATGCCCCCCCGGAAAACATTTTGGCTCAAAGAAGCAAAATGGTGCCATCTGGTGCCATTTGAACTTATAAATGGTCATAGAATCAGCTTTCCAAATTTTTTTTATTTTTATTTTTTGCTGGAGGGGGGGTGCACGTGCACCCTGTGCACACCCCACCCCCCCCCTCGTCCGCCCCTGGAGTCTTAACCCCTTCGACAATAGCTGGCTGGCACACTCTGGTTTTGCAGATCGACAGGTAATTGTGGCTTCTGTGTGTGAGGTTTTGATTGTATTTGAGATTGCAAGGAGATTGGCAACAATTTGACTGAATATATATTCTCCTGGTAGTTCTCACAAATCAAGTTTGGCTACATCTTGTGGAGTGATATTTATGATAAGCATTAATTGAATCAGAATGTCTCCCTATAAATCTGTAAAAAAAATGTTTCAAGGAAACATACAGTGGAGTCCGGGTACAACGAATCTCAAGGGAGATGCATTTTAGTTCGTTATATCAGTAATTCGCTGTAGAGTTTTCAACCCTAAATGGCCTTAAGACCAAGTTTTCCCACTCACCTTCAAATGATCGTCCCATCGATCTTTCCTTGGAGAGTACAATCTCTGCTTCATAATATAATCCATAGAGGCATAGTTCAAATGTTCACTTTACTGTCACAATTTTAGAAGTAAAATTTAAAAAGTCGTGTAAAAGCATATACAAATGTACATTCTGATCAATCTCCGATTTCATGGTGTCCACCAGTTCTGGTGCATGTACTACCCTGGCCAAGTTTCCTCTCAAGACATCAAAGAGACCGCCCCATAGGTTAAACTCCCCATAGGTTAAACTCGGTCACTGACCCGGGAGTGACCCGGGTGCAGGAAGTGTTTCCTCTCTCATAAAGGGGAACCACCTCTCATAGCTAAAACTGGGTCAATGACCCCTGGGAAGAAGGTCACAGTGTCTATAAACAAGGCCACCCAGCTATCACAATGGACCTGCCTTTGATCTGCCTCACACTTGTAGCCTTGTGACTTTTTAGAGCACAGTCATAGCTTAGCAGCTGATTGGAATAGTGAAAACACAGGTGGCTGTTCCGTGCACCTCCCGCTGTTTGTTCAGAGTTCGCTCAGAGTTCGCTCATCACGGGATGTGCATTTATGTTTGTGTATTTTTGTGTATTTTTGTCTTTGGAGACAATTATTGACATGAGTTCGTTGTAGCCTTGTGACTTTTAGAGACAAAACGGCTCTGGGGCGATGAAAACGTGTTTGTTATAAGAGGGGTTCGTTATGCAAATGAGTTCAAAAGGTTCGTTGTGGCCGGAAAGTAACAAGTAAGAAATAGAAGGCTGTCTGCCGGGAAATTAATGGCAGTTCGTTAAAAGCGGGATTTCGTTATACCCAGGTTCGTTATACCTGGACTCCACTGTAGTTTGTATTAAAGCAGCTTTTAAAAACTTTGATGTTGCTTCGATGATGTTGTGATTGCTGATATAGTAAAAAAGGGATTCAGGTTTTGACAGTAGCTTTGTGCTGTCTTTTTTTTCAGGCAGCTTTTAAGTCTTTGTTTTGCATTTTTTCAGACAGGAGAAACTATTCATCAATGTACTGCTTACCACTGAATGTACATTTTTACTGTGAAATTTCAGGAACTCAACCGCCAACGAACAGGAAGCCTTGCTTGACCTGCTGTGGGGATTGTGGGAAGAACTTCCTGTGTACGGTCGCAAAGCGGCCCAGTTTGTCGACCTGCTGGGCTTCTTTGTGCTCAAGACGCCCAGTCTGTCCGAACAAAAGGTTGGTTCTTGTTGCACAGTGCTTGGTGTTTTGTTACAGTCAAACCTGTCCATAAAGACCACCCAAGGGACCCCCCCCCCCCCCCCCCCAAAGGGGTCGCTTTAGACAGGTGGTCACTATGGGAAGATGAATTATATTGAAAAACAACTCGTTTTGTTTTGTTTAATTTGGTTTCGGATTGTAGGATCCTATGAGTCTGGTAGTGGCTGGGGATTGTTTTTCTATTTACGTTAGTTGCGTTATTTTATTTTTTTCCACAAAAATGTATTTGACAGAGTGACTTTGGTAACGGGTAGGTCAGTTATCAAATAAATGGATGAGTCTGTCAGGGAATGACTTAATTAGAATGAATGGCAGATCACAGCTCTAGTTAGAATGAATGGCAGATCACAGCTCTAGTTAGAATGAATGGCAGATCACAGCTCTAGTTAGAATGAATGGCAGATCACAGCTCTAGTTAGAATGAATGGCAGATCACAGCTCTAGTTAGAATGAATGGCAGATCACAGCTCTAGTTAGAATGAATGGCAGATCACAGCTCTAGTTAGAATGAATGGCAGATCACAGCTCTAGTTAGAATGAAAATGGCAGATCACAGCTCTAGTTAGAATGAATGGCAGATCACAGCTCTAGTTAGAATGAATGGCAGATCACAGCTCTAGTTAGTATGAATGGCAGATCACAGCTCTAGTTAGAATGAATGGCAGATCACAGCTCTAGTTAGAATGAATGGCAGATCACAGCTCTAGTTAGAATGAATGGCAGATCACAGCTCTAGTTAGAATGAATGGCAGATCACAGCTCTAGTTAGAATGAATGGCAGATCACAGCTCTAGTTAGAATGAATGGCAGATCGCAGCTCTAGTTAGAATGAATGGCAGATCGCAGCTCTAGTTAGAATGAATGGCAGATCGCAGCTCTAGTTAGAATGAATGGCAGATCACAGCTCTAGTTAGAATGAATGGCAGATCACAGCTCTAGTTAGAATGAATGGCAGATCACAGCTCTAGTTAGAATGAATGGCAGATCACAGCTCTAGTTAGAATGAATGGCAGATCACAGCTCTAGTTAGAATGAAAATGTCAGATCACAGCTCTAGTTAGAATGAATGGCAGATCACAGCTCTAGTTAGAATGAATGGCAGATCACAGCTCTAGTTAGAATGAATGGCAGATCACAGCTCTAGTTAGAATGAATGGCAGATCACAGCTCTAGTTAGAATGAATGGCAGATCACAGCTCTAGTTAGAATAAATGGCAGATCACAGCTCTAGTTAGAATGAATGGCAGATCACAGCTCTAGTTAGAATGAATGGCAGATCACAGCTCTAGTTAGAATGAATGGCAGATCACAGCTCTAGTTAGAATGAATGGCAGATCACAGCTCTAGTTAGAATGAATGGCAGATCACAGCTCTAGTTAGAATGAATGGCAGATCACAGCTCTAGTTAGAATGAATGGCAGATCACAGCTCTAGTTAGAATGAATGGCAGATCACAGCTCTAGTTAGAATGAATGGCAGATCACAGCTCTAGTTAGAATGAATGGCAGATCACAGCTCTAGTTAGAATGAATGGCAGATCACAGCTCTAGTTAGAATGAATGGCAGATCACAGCTCTAGTTAGAATGAATGGCAGATCACAGCTCTAGTTAGAATGAATGGCAGATCACAGCTCTAGTTAGAATGAATGGCAGATCACAGCTCTAGTTAGAATGAATGGCAGATCACAGCTCTAGTTAGAATGAATGGCAGATCACAGCTCTAGTTAGAATGAATGGCAGATCACAGCTCTAGTTAGAATGAATGGCAGATCACAGCTCTAGTTAGAATGAATGGCAGATCACAGCTCTAGTTAGAATGAATGGCAGATCACAGCTCTAGTTAGAATGAATGGCAGATCACAGCTCTAGTTAGAATGAATGGCAGATCACAGCTCTAGTTAGAATGAATGGCAGATCACAGCTCTAGTTAGAATGAATGGCAGATCACAGCTCTAGTTAGAATGAATGGCAGATCACAGCTCTAGTTAGAATGAATGGCAGATCACAGCTCTAGTTAGAATGAATGGCAGATCACAGCTCTAGTTAGAATGAATGGCAGATCACAGCTCTAGTTAGAATGAATGGCAGATCACAGCTCTAGTTAGAATGAATGGCAGATCACAGCTCTAGTTAGAATGAATGGCAGATCACAGCTCTAGTTAGAATGAATGGCAGATCACAGCTCTAGTTAGAATGAATGGCAGATCACAGCTCTAGTTAGAATGAATGGCAGATCACAGCTCTAGTTAGAATGAATGGCAGATCACAGGCATTGGAGCTCTGATTTTTGCTTTTCATCATTTTGAAATCCCAAAACAGATAAGTGCTAACGTTCCAAAATAGCAAGAAATGTTCTTGTTTTTTCATCATCTTGTTTTATTTGCTGTTCTTTTAGATTTTGCTTTTCGTGATTCCTTCAAAGGGACTATACAGGATTGATAATACTTGTGTGGGATGTCTCTTGGCATAAAGAATTGATTCTTGCAAACATACATAAAAACTTCTGTTAATGGATGAATATTAATATTATTTTTCTATGATGCAGATCCAGAGCTACTTGGAAAAGGCAGTGTCTTTGCTGAGAGGGCAGAACAATGTGCTCGCCAACCATCCCAACGCCTCCATTTACAAGTCAGTTTAACCCTTCCTGTCTTCTCGTAGTTTACACTTGATAAACCACTTGCTGAATTTGAGCCACTTGACTGTTGTACACTAATCGTCATAACAAAATCCCGTAGTTTGGTAATGGCTAGTTCTATTGCTTTTAAATTTGACATGAATATTGTTAATACAATTGCAAAGGAGTGTGTAAAATATCATGGCGTTTTGATGGACGTACTGGAACTCTTTAGAAAAGTTTGATTAAACTGTAATAACTCTTTCTGTATAGTTGCAAAAATTCAGCATTTTGCACACTTCAACACAAATGAATATTACGATTAGGGATCAATTTTGGTACAAAAGCAACAACGCTCTTGGGTGATATGGAAATGTGAACGCGAAACAACAATTACGAAAAACAGGTCTTCCAACATCAAAACCAAGTCCAGCACAGCAGACTGAACTGGCACGCTTTGTATCGCTGTGAGTGACGTGACGATTAGTGTAGAAAGTTTTCGTAACTTTTATTTTTTGTTTTTGCTGTGTTTGTACAAGTGAGTTGTTACACGCGTGTGCCCATTATTGTAATTTTATTTCCTGGACTGGGTGGCCGAGTGGTAACGCACTTGCACTCGGAAGCGAGAGGTTGCGAGTTCGACCCTGGGTCAGGGTGTTAGCAATTTTCTCCCCCCTTTCCTAACCTAGGTGGTGGGTTCAAGTGCTAGTCTTTCGGATGAGATGAAAAACCGAGGTCCCTTCGTGTACACTACATTGGGGTGTGCACGTTAAAGATCCCACGATTGACAAAAGAGTCTTTCCTGGCAAAATTGTATAGGCATAGATAAAAATGTCCACCAAAATACCCGTGTGACTTGGAATAATAGGCCGTGAAAAGTAGGATATGCGTCGAAATGGCTGCGATCTGCTGGCCGATGTGAATGCGTGATGTATTGTGTAAAAAAATTCCATCTCACACGGCATAAATAAATCCCTGCGCCTTGAATATGTGCGCGATATAAATTCAGACCTGTTTACCCTTACGATTTTGGCGTAATTTATTACGATTTTCTGCAAAAAATACGCCATTCCGCTATCCGTGTCAAGACTACGATTTTCATAAATAAAAAAAAAAGTAAAAAAATAAAAAAATAAATTTAAATTTTTTTATTAATTCACATGTTTGGCATTGTTTTTTTCAATGGCAAAATGGGGTGAAAAAGCACAGGACTGACCAGAGATCATGTCTGTCTGATGAGACGCTGGAGAGCCTTATTCTAGTGGTGAAGTCTCGCCCTCACTCATTCGGCAAGTGGAAGTACAGTAGAGAAGCGCTTGACTCACTGAAAAAGGCCTACTACGAGCAAAAGAAAAAGAATCAGTGATGCATGTGCTTTTGATGTGATCTTCTTTGAAATTATGATGACTACAAAAACTGACTGATGTGTTTTGTTTGTGAATGATGGATATATGTGCATGATTGCGTTTCGCAGACACAGTTGTCATGTGCGTTGTAATTGGTGACGAATGCTGGATGATTACTATTTTTGTGCCAGGATTACTATTTTTGGGGCTGAGCATTACTCCAAAACACTTATGGGGGTAAACAGGTCTGTAAATTGCATAAAACATTTTAAAAAATCAAAAAAAAATCCCTGCGCTTAGAACTGTACCCACGGAATACGCGCGATATAAGCCTCATATTGATTGATTGATTGATTGATTTCCTGTTTGACTGTAACTTTGATGAAACAGCCCTTGCTCGTTTTGGTTTTGCCTAATATAACATGGTTTTTATAACTTTGACGCAAGGTGTTAATGTATTCCTAACACACTGAGTAACGGTAAATTAAAATAGGCATGAATTATCAAATGACATGTCTCACAAAGAGATATGTCTTAGTAATTTCAGGCGCTGCACTTAATGTTACAAAAAAATGTAAGAAAAGAGGAACTGATCCTTTCTTTAATCTCAGCTGACGGCATGTGTAAGTGTGTGTTTGTGTGGTGCAGCATGTTGCAAGGCCTGGTGGACTTTGACGGCTACTACCTGGAGAGTGACCCCTGCCTGGTCTGCAACAACCCGGAGGTGCCCTACACCGTGAGTAGCCACACCTTTTCTATTTGTTCCCAGGATTTCAGCCGCACATCTATGATTTTAGGTTGGTTACCAAAATATAGGTGAATTTAAGGCATAAGAACAGATTGATATCGTTTCAAGAGAAAAGATTTGGTGCCTAGGGCCGGTTTCATCTAGGGTCAGAAACACGTACAGTCGGTTACAGTAAATTAGCTTCATGAGAACTTGTTGCTATCATTTCAAGAGAACAGGTTTAGGGTTTTGTTGCCTGGTGAGCAGACTGATGAAGCTGTTCAGTTCAGCTGCTGCCAGAATGTCGGATACCAAACAAGGGTGCAGCAAGAAAATGACAATAATTGCAACAAATTGGTCACAAAGTCACAGAGAGAAGTTGCAACTGTTTTGATATGGTGTTTTGGCGTTTGTCATTTACACTGTGTGTGTTGTGTTGTGACAGAACCTGAAGCTGTCAGCAGTGAAGGTGGACTCCAAGTTCACCACCACCACGCAGATCGTCAAGCTGGTGGGAAGTCACACCATCTCCAAGATCTCTCTCCGCATCTCTGACCTCAAGAGAACCAAGATGGTCAGTGGATAGATAGAGAGATAGATAGATAGATAGATAGAAAGATAGAAAGATAGATAGATAGATAGATAGATTAATAGATAGATAGATAGACAGACAGACAGACAGACAGACACACACACACACACACACACACACACACACACACACACACACACACACACACACACACACACACAGACACACACACACACAGACACACACACAGAAAGAGAGAGAGAGAGAGGGAGGGATAGATAGATGGATACAGACTGCTTGAATTAATTGATGGGAATATGCTTGAATTAATTGATGGAAATAATTGTTTCATTGGAAACGTTGCTTTGTTGAAATATGACTTGTTAACGTTTTAGCTTTCTTTCATAGCATGGTGGTCAGGTGAGGCGATAGCAAACAATTTTCCCAGTAGAAGAAAAGAGAATTCTGAATTCTATGTCACTTGGAGTTTTATGGATCCACCGACAATCAAACAAAACTTTAGAAAACTATCATGAAGGGAAAAGAGGATGATAAAGGGGTACTTGATTATCCAGGCTAACGCAGGGTTGTCTGTGAATCTTTCTTCTGTTGGTCGAGGTTGGCTAACTGAACTCTGTGTGATGAAATCCGTTGTGACATTCTCTTTACTCTTGTAGGTGAGGACTCTGAACATCTACTACAACAACCGCTCTGTGCAGGCCGTTGTTGAACTGAAAAACAGGTGAGGGCATTGCTGCTATGTGTGTGCACAATCTTTGAATCATTTTTAAGCTGTTTGGTCAAATTCTTCAGAGTTGATGGTTTATGTGTGTGTGTGCATGCGTGGCTGGGTGTGTGTGTCTGTGCATGTGTGGCTGGGTGTGTGTGTCTGTGCATGTGTGGCTGGGTGTGTGTGTCTGTGCATGTGTGGCTGGGTGTGTGTGTCTGTGCATGTGTGGCTGGGTGTGTGTGTCTGTGCATGTGTGGCTGGGTGTGTGTGTGTGTGCATGCGTGGCTGGGTGTGTGTGTCTGTGCATGTGTGTGTACATGCTTGCATGAATACTTGTGTATGCGTGTATACATGAGTGCCGGCATGTGTATGTGTGTGCATGAGTATGCGTGTGTGTGTGTTTGTGTGTGTGTGTGTGTGTGTGCATGTGCATGAGTCTGTGTGTATGTGTGTGTATGCATGTATGTGTGCGTGCATGTATGTGTGTGTGTGCATGTATGTGTGTGCGTGCATGTATGCGTGTGTGTGTGTTTGTGTGTGTGTGTGTGTGTGTGCATGTGCATGAGTCTGTGTGTATGTATGTATGTGCGTGCATGTACATGTGTGACTGTGTGTGAGTGTTTTAATAAGATGGAGCTGTGTGATTTTAAATGAAGAAGCTAGATGTTTTTTCTTTTGTTCATGTAATACAAGCAGCATGGGTGAGCGAGAGCCCACTGCTGTATCTTTAGATGTCACAATGAAATATTGTGTTATTTCTTGCAGACCTGGACTGTGGCACAAGGCAAAGAAAGTGACATTGACCACTGGACAGACCGACATCAAGGTAAGCAAAGTTTGTGTTCAAATTTGTTTGTGTAAAGGCCAGGAAGTGTGATAATGTTGTTGCTTTGTGCTGCCTTTCACGGCTTATGTTTTGCAGCTTGAAGTCAGTTTCTACATTTTCTCTTCCTGTCTCTTTTTTCCCCCTTCAAAATTCATGCTGCATAGAGAAAGGTACAGTCGAACCTGTCTATAACCACCATACAAGGGACTGACCAAAAATAGGCAGATGTTGCTGTGGAAATCAATATGAGGCTTATATCGCGCGTATTCCGTGGGTACAGTTCTAAGCGCAGGGATTTATTTTTTAATTTTTATTTTATGCAATTTATATTGCGCACATATTCAAGGCGCAGGGATTTATTTATGCCGTGTGAGATGGAATTTTTTTACACAATACATCACGCATTCACATCGGCCAGCAGATCGCAGCCATTTCGGCGCATATCCTACTTTTCACGGCCTATTATTCCAAGTCACACGGGTATTATGGTGGACATTTTTATCTATGCCTATACAATTTTGCCAGGAAAGACCCTTTTGTTAATCGTGGGATTTTTAACGTGCACACCCCAATGTAGTGTACACGAAGGGACCTCGGTTTTTCGTCTCATGGAAATGTGAATTATATAGAAAAAGACCTCCTCAGGGATCCTTTGGGGGGGTCATCGTGGGCAGGTTCTACAGTACCTGTAATTTAAAGCTCCTTTGACACTCTCCAATAAAAGGACACCTTGTGTTTCCATTGATCGAACAACTGAATCAGAATATACTTCTCATGAAAGAACACCTGCAATGTTAGGGACACCCATGGTACCACTGTAGTTATAAAGACATTGGAAAGGTTCGTGCTGAAGGGAAGATTGAAAGGTTTTGGTTAAAAAAACAAATTTATAAAGAGAGAGGTGGCAGTGAAAGAAAAGGATTTCTGTCTTAATTTGTGTGTGTGTGTCTGTGTGTGTGTGTGTGTGCATGCGTGTGTGTTTGTGTGTGTGTGTGTGAGTGTGCATGTAGTGTGTCCATGTAGTGTGTGTGTGTGTGTGTGTGTGTGTGTGAGTGCATGTAGTGTGTCCATGTAGTGTGTGTGTGTGTGTGTGTGTGTGTGTGTGTGTGTGTGCATGTAGTGTGTCCATGTAGTGTGTGTGTGTGTGTGTGTGTGTGTGTGTGTGTGTGTGAACATTGTGACAGTCACCAACACGTTGCACTGTGTTTTCCCACCACCAGGTGGAGTTCCCCATCCCCATCGTGGCGTGCAACCTGATGCTGGAGTACGCTGACTTCTACGACAACCTGCAGGCCACCACCGAGACCCTGCAGTGCCCGCGCTGCTCCGCCTCTGTACCCGCCACGCCCGGCGTCTGCGGCAACTGTGGCGAGAACGTCTACCAGTGTCACAAGTGCAGGTATGTGTGTGTGCATGCAGGATTGATACTTTGGTACAGTGGAACCCCTGCTTTAAAACCTCCACAAATCTGAGAAAATATGCGTGTTTGGGTGTAATTACATGCATCGGAGATGTTGCTAACTAGTCATTTGTGGTATTTTACTGGTTGAAATGTGAAGGGTTGCAGAAGTGAAATGTGAAGGGTTGCAGAAGTGAAATGGGCTAGCGGTCAGACACACCCGATATGTTTTGCTGCCTTTATGAGGTTATACCCCAAACAAGGTGCCACAGTGGGAATTGTGTGAAACTTGATGTTGACCACAAGTAGCACAGCCTGAAAAGGACTGTACCCAATGTTTCGTGCCTAAACAAGCTTTTATACATTGAAACAGTTAGTCAGACACTGATGAAGCTTAATGCTAATGATATCATGCACTCTGTGATTGCAGAGCCATCAACTACGACGAGAAGGACCCCTACCTGTGCAACGCCTGTGGGTTCTGCAAGTACGCCAAGTTTGACCTGACCTTGCTGGCCAAGCCGTGCTGTGCCGTCGACCCCATCGAGAACGAGGAGGACAGGAAGAAGGTAAAGATGTGGCAAAATTGTGAGTGTCTGATTATAAAGAGATGTTGTTCTAAGCCAGCTGTAGGCTTTTCTTCATAGCTGAGAGCAAAGTGGATATACTTATCTGCTCTGATCTGGCCTGTCAAATCCACAGCTCTTGTTACTTGGTGCAGTCAGTGTGACTCGCCTGGTATAATGAACATTGGTTGTTGAAATTGTTGTCACACAAGAATCATACATTGGATATACTAATTCATTGTTACAAAATTCTTTGTCAAAGAAAGAAAGAATAAGAGTTTCAGAAAAGAAGTGTGATTGAATGTGAAATGACGAAACATCATTTGAGATGCTCCTTAAGATTGGGTGAAATGCTTTCAGGCCATTTCGACCATCAACTCGCTGCTGGAGAAAGCGGACCGTACCTACAAACAGCTGCAGACCCACCGCCCCATCCTGGAGTCTCTGCTGATACAGGTCACTGAGCACAGTGCTGACAGGCTCTCCATCTCACAGCGGGTACGTTTGTGGGTGGATGAATGGATGGGTGGGTGGGTGAATGGATGGATGGGCGGGTGTGGAGTGTGTGTGTGTTTGAGTGCGTGTGTGTGAGAGCGTGTGTGTGTGTTCGTGAGTGCGTGTGTTTCTTTTGGAGTTAGTTTATTATTTTGCCCATCTTTGTAAATCTGTGTTTTTGAAGGCAGGAGTATTTCTACCACACAGATCTATCAAAGATAATTCTGTAGCATTTGCTACAAATAATTCCATAATGAACCCCTGTTGATTGTGACTGTGTGTTGACAGGATGAAGTGAGCAACCAGAGCAGTGCTGTACCGGCCAGCAACGTCAACAAGGCCATACAGCTGCTGGCCCAGAAGTACTGTGGGGAGTGCAAGTCGGCCTTTGACGAACTCAGCAAGATCATTCAGGTTGGTCAACTGCACCGGGCAGAAATAACTCTGTCGGGTTTGTATGGGTTCTGGAAGAGTTAGTTACCTTTTGTTGCAAAACGCAGACAAACAAAGGTCACTCTCCACAACCCATTTCACAATACAGAGGATGGACTTCCAAACATTTTAACTAAGGTGCATTCCATTTGATTTGATTTGATCTGATCTGGGCATTTGGAGCTTTTGGGGTCATTTATGTCAAAAAGAAGTGAACACATGAACAAACATGAAATAACAGAAAAAGAGGAGGAGGTTGGATTGATGGATAAAAGCTCTTCTTTGACCAGGAAAACCGGCAAGACACACTAAGACATACACTGAATCTCACAAACACAGACTTGGACATGCATGCACAAACACATGTGCCCGCAAGCACACACACACAGTATTCATTTTCAAATTCTGTACATCCTGGCTCATGGGAGCAAAAAATTGTATTCCACATGAACTACTATTCCACATGAACTACCGTGTACACTACATTGGGTGTGCACGTTAAAGATCCCACGATTGACAAAAGGGTCTTTCCTGGCAAAATTGCTTAGGCACAGTTAATAATTGTCTACCTATACCCGTGTGACTTGGAATAATAGGCCGTGAAAGGTAAATATGCGCCGAAATGGCTGCAATCTACTGGCCGTATAAAATTTCATCTCACACAGCATCACTGCAGAGCGCCTAGAACTGTACCCACGGAATATGCGCGATATAAGCGTCATTGATTGATTGATATCACAAGATTTGACACTTCATCCCCTCTCTGCTTCTTTCCATCTGTAAACTGGAAGGGGTGCTTATTTTCGATAACCACCCAGCAACCAAAATATAACTACCCATCAACCAGGCCGAATCCTCGATAGCTCATTGGTTGAGAAGCTACACTTTGTGGGCACTACTTTTAGGGACTGAAAAGTTCCGAACGCTCAAATGTATGAAATATACATCTTGGGGGCAGACTTCACAAACATACTGCATTTAGACTAACAACTACAGGCTTGAACGCTTGCTGAAGCTCGCCTTTTTCATGATCCGCTAACTTCGACAATTATTTTTAATATCCACTGTGACTCGGCATGTAATCTCTACAACTTACGACATGACTCTGATGCCTACAGAAAGTGATGGCGTGTCGCCGAGAGCTGGTGGAGTATGACCAGCAGCAGAGAGAGGCAGTGGCCGCCAGGGTGCACGACAAACTGGGTACCTTGGCCACAGCCACCATGGCCAAGGAAGTGCCGTCATGTCGCGCTGGCGTCAGTGCTGCCGCCAGCAAGAGGGACAAAGAAGGGTGAGTGTGCTTGTTGAGGAAAGGGGGGGGGGGGGGGGGGGGGGGTAGAGAGGGGGCTCGGCCTAGGAAGTGTAATCATGTCTGTCTGTCTCTGTGTGCATGTTTCTGTGCTTGCACACTTTTAACCCTCATTCACGATGTTAGCTGCTTTTTATTTTCTGATTCAACTCATTCACTTTGTTGGTATTTCATTTCATGGAAGAGCAGGATACAGAGGATGGACATTACATCTTTAAACATTTTAACTAGCGTGCATGCCTATCAGATTTGATCAGTTTAAAATGCTATTGAGGAAAATACATCATGACGTTCTCATTGACTTTACAGAAAACCGAGCAACTGCTTTGGATGTGCGAGCGCGGCGGTGGAACACTGCATCACACTGCTACGTGCACTGGTCACCAACCCTGACATGCGACAGATCCTGTGCAGCCAGGTAGGTAGCCATACTGTTCAGCTGTTGTAATACAGTGGAACCCCCCTTTTAAGACCTCCACAAATCTGAGAATATTGGGTCTAAAAAAGGAGGTAAACTAACAGAGGTTATAAAGAGAAAATATCAGAAAACAAGGTCTTAAAAGGGAGGTAGTCTTTCTTCTTGTCGTTCGCCAATGCTAAACTTGGAGTCCAGCTCTGGTAATGAAGCTGGTGGTCTTTCTGGGCGAGCACCATATCGATGATCAGTTCTGTCTCCAAGTTTCATGATGGCAGGGTAAAAAAGGTAAAGGTATTCCCATAACCATCTGGTCGTAGGGGAGAGAGATGTTAGAGATCTCCACTTTTCTGGGGGCCAGCTTTTTATGACGGCGGTGCCAATCTCCTCTCCCTCGCTGCTTTAACCTTCCCTGGCCCTGAATAGGGTCAGGCAACCAATTCCAGCTGGGTGGACTGGAGAGCGCTCGGAAAAATCGGGTATTTGTATTTGTCCCCGAGTGGGGGACGAACCACGACCTCCAGCGTGAGAGGCAAGCGCTCTAACCACTGCGCCACTCCGCTCTCAATGGCAGGGAGGTAGTCTTATATTGGGGTCTTTAGAGGGGGGTTCCACTGTAGATTATTTGCCCAGATAACTCTGTCAGGGTTTTCATCGGTATGGAAGGGTTGCGGCTCTTTGAAAGAGTGAGGCTCAGAACTCGGAAAGAAAGAAAGTTTAATGGCCAAAACTTGATCGTTCATTTTAATGGGGAGGATGGGGGAGAGGGAGACCAAGTCGAGATCAATTAACGTTTTATAATGTTCCGGCAAACACATGAAGTAGTAAGTCATTCTGGTAAGATACTGAAATGGACTGATCTGCTTTAGGTTGGAGATGCTTGACTTTTATGGATGCGTTTATTGTGCTTAACTATTTGATTTCAGTTGCATTTTAATCGGGTCATTTCCTGTTAGAGGATGAAAGTTGTCGGTTCATTTCCATGTGTTTTATTCTCTCAGCTGCCAGGAGGCTGGTTCTTCATAACTCACTGTAGTTGTCTGTACTTAGGGCACTTACTTCCCCTTGTTGTATAGGTCATGTCCTTGACCTGTCACTATATACATGTGTGGTCTGTGCACAGGGCATGATCCAGCAGCTGATCGAGTACAACATGCGTCACGGAGCCCTGTCCGTCAGGCTGGAGGTTCGATCCCTGCTGTGTCTGCTGACCCGCGACAACCGCCGGGCCACGGAGGAGATGAACAACCTGATCATGACGCGCATCACGTCGGCCGTCAAGGGCCACCAGTCCAACCCCGACATGGTGAGAGAGTCGGAGAGGAAGGGGGAGTGTTGTTTGCTTGCGTGGGTATAGAGTTGGAGAGAAAGCGAGCGTGTTTGTTTGCTTGCGTGGGTATAGAGTTGGAGAGAAAGCGAGCGTGTTTGTTTGCTTGCGTGGGTATAAAGTTGGAGAGAAAGCGAGCGTGTTTGTTTGCTTGCGTGGGTATAGAGTTGGAGAGAAAGCGAGCGTGTTTGTTTGCTTGCGTGGGTATAGAGTTGGAGAGAAAGCGAGCGTGTTTGTTTGCTTGCGTGGGTATAGAGTTGGAGAGAAAGCGAGCGTGTTTGTTTGCTTGCGTGGGTATAGAGTTGGAGAGAAAGCGAGCGTGTTTGTTTGCTTGCGTGGGTATAGAGTTGGAGAGAAAGCGAGCGTGTTTGTTTGCTTGCGTGGGTATAGAGTTGGAGAGAAAGCGAGCGTGTTTGTTTGCTTGCGTGGGTATAGAGTTGGAGAGAAAGCGAGCGTGTTTGTTTGCTTGCGTGGGTATAGAGTTGGAGAGAAAGCGAGCGTGTTTGTTTGCTTGCGTGGGTATAGAGTTGGAGAGAAAGCGAGCGTGTTTGTTTGCTTGTGTGGGTGTGGGTATGTGCCGCAACTGGAGGGTATGAATGACTTCTACAAGTGTTTTTACGGAGTAAGTATGTAGAAATGAAAAAGAAAAAAAAAGTCTTATCAAGAGTCGGGAGTGAATACACTGCTTATGTGTTTGTCATTACAATCTAATTTTGACTTGCACCATAGTTGACCAGCATGGAAGAGTGTCATTTAATTTTGACTTGCACCATAGTTGACCAGCATGGAAGAGTGTCATTTAATTTTGACTTGCACCATAGTGGACCAGCATGGAAGAGTGTCATTTAATTTTGACTTGCACCATAGTGGACCAGCATGGAAGAGTGTCATTTAATTTTGACTTGCACCATAGTTGACCAGCATGGAAGAGTGTCATTTAATTTTGACTTGCACCATAGTGGACCAGCATGGAAGAGTGTCATTTAATTTTGACTTGCACCATAGTTGACCAGCATGGAAGAGTGTCATTTAATTTTGACTTGCACCATAGTGGACCAGCATGGAAGAGTGTCATTTAATTTTGACTTGCACCATAGTGGACCAGCATGGAAGAGTGTCATTTAATTTTGACTTGCACCATAGTGGACCAGCATGGAAGAGTGTCATTTAATTTTGACTTGCACCATAGTGGACCAGCATGGAAGAGTGTCATTTAATTTTGACTTGCACCATAGTTGACCAGCATGGAAGAGTGTCATTTAATTTTGACTTGCACCATAGTGGACCAGCATGGAAGAGTGTCATTTAATTTTGACATGGTGCATAGGTGCTTGGAGGGGATTTGCAAAGAAAAGCTTTTGTGGTAACGCAGGATGAGATTTTGTATAAGTCTTAATCTGTCCTCCCTTGGCAAGAGCTGAAACCGGAAACTGTTTGTAGCTCCTGTGATTTTTGACTGTGTGTTTGATAAAAAAAAGAAACAGGCATTTCTACATGACTTCTGAAAAAAATGTGTTTGCAGAATTGAAAGATAGAAAAATAGGAAGAGTGGGTTTACCTGGTGATGATATAAATTATTTGTTTCACATTTGTGCAGGCGTCTTCAGTGCGACATGAAATCATGCTACTGGCCAGCTCCCTGCAGCAGGAAGACGCATGCTGGGAGCAACGTGTCAGATGTGGTAAGTAACAAACTAATTAGATTTTACCTGTCTTTGTAAGTTATCACTGATTTCATGTAAGAAGCGAACAAGAACAAGAAGAAGACCGATTGTAACTTATAGCTTTTTGTCTAACAAGAGTAAATTGTGCCAGCAGTCGTTCACCTGTATTTTCACCACTGGAAATGCATTTGGCTTGGAAGACAACGATGTATAAAATGGGGGTGGGAGGGGTGGTGGGGGAGGGGTGGTGGGGGAGGGGTGGTGGGGGAGGGGAGGAACAGAGATGGAAGCGGGATAGGAAGAGAATCTGCGTCTGGTTGTCTTGTGTCTGTGAGTGTGTACTTACGTAAATCCATTATGTGTTTGTGTTCAGCGAATATTGCATCTAATATGAAGCCTAGGATAGCAAGTAAGCCTACACACAGTGTTTTGTCAGTGTTGTGTTCAATGATTACCTAACAGTAACCCTGAGATTATTTTATAGAGCAGTGTCTTCTTTTCAGCATGTAAGCCTGCATATAGCATTTTGTGTGTGTGTTTGCCAGTGATGCGACTGTTCCTGATGGGGATGCACATGCACAGTCCTATCATCATGGAGAGCATCACGCTGCCCTGTCTGCGCATCCTGCAGGGACTCATCAAGCAGGACCTGGTCACCTTCCTCGGCAAGAAACGGGTCAGTGGTTCTGTCTGTGTGTCTGTTCGTTTGTCTGTCTGTCTGCGTATCCTGCCAAGTCTCATCAAGCAAGACCTTTTCACTTTCCTCGTCATGCATGCTGATGGTGAATATGAGATACAATTTGGACAGAAGAAAAGACTTCAACACAAAAAGTAATCACATTAAAAAAAAAAAAAGTAAATAAGACATGCAGTTTTGTTCAAGAACTGTATTTAGTTTTGTTGTTATTTTTCTTTGTAAACGGATACCTGGATCAGGGTTAACAAAGATTTCTCGGTAACATCCCCCTTCACTAGGCTCTGTATTGCTAACAAGACAGTTACAGGAACAAAGGTAGAGATTTCTCTGCTGGCATCAAATTACTGTTATAGAAGTTCTTCTTCATTCATGGGCTGAAACTCCCATGGACACTCAAGTCTTTTGCACAAGTGGATATTTACGTGTAGGACCGTTTTTACCCGGCCATTTAGGCAGCCTTATGCCGACTTCAGAGGAGATATAGAATTAAGAAGTAAGGTGGATGTTTGTTTGGCCCCACAGGAGGAGTTTGAGCCAGTGGAGGGTCAGACAGCCCGGTTCCACATGGACGTACGGCGCTGGCTGGAGGGAGACCCAGACTATGCCTTCGCCAACTGGAAAAAACGCCTCCCTCGCAAAGGTAGGAACATTGATGATTTGTTTTTCATTTCCATTACTTTATTATCACAGTGCTGGGAAATTTGGGTCGCTTTCTTCCAGAGCAAAGCTAGCAGTAGCAGCAACAGAGTCGCGCTACCCAGGTGTGTGCGTGTTTTGGGGTAATCAGCCACCTGCACTTATGGCAGAATGACCGAGGTCTTTTACGTGCCTTTCTTCCTTCCATTCCTTCCTTCCTTCCTTCCTTCCTTCCTTCCTTCCTTCCTTCCTTCCTTCCTTCCTTCCTTCCTTCCTTCCTTCCTTCCTTCCTTCCTCTCTTTCTGTCTCTCGATCTCTTAAAGCCTTTTAATTGTATGAAGACAAAGTTACTGTCAATTCAATTACAAAAACAAGACATGCTTTAAACCCTACTTAAACCTCTCTCTCTGTATCCCTTGCAGCAGGCCAAGTGGACGAAGAGAAGCTGAAGGAGAGACGGGAGGTGAGGAAGCGCTACCTGACGGAGAAATACGTCGGCAGGTGGCGCCAGCGTATGTGGCGTACGCCGGAACAGACGGTGCGCCTGACGCAGACTACGTGGCTTCACAGCGCCATGTTCTCCCCCTCGTCACGCTCCGCTCGCCAGACTGCGTGCAGTGTGGTGGAATCCATCTCACAGGTGGCGTCTCACCGCAAGGAGGTCATCGACATGCTGACTGGGTAAGAGAGAGGGAGAGTAGGCGTGGAGCATGAGAGAGATAACAAGTCGCGTAAGGCGAAAATACAATATTTAGTCAAGTAGCTGTCGAACTCACAGAATGAAACTGAACGCAACGCAACGCAGCAAGACCGTATACTCGTAGCATCGTCACTCCACCGCCCGTGGCAAAGGCAGTGCCGGCCCGAGGAATTGACAAGAAGAGCGGGATATTCGTTGCGCTGAGAAGGATAGCACGCTTTTCTGTACCTCTCTTCGTTTTAACTTTCTGAGCGTGTTTTTAATCCAAACATATCATATCTATATGTTTTTGGAATCAGGAACCGACAAGGAATAAGATGAAAGTGTTTTTAAAACGATTTCGAAAAAAAAATTTTGATAATAATTTTTATATATTTAATTTTCAGAGCTTGTTTTTAATCCGAATATAACATATTTATATGTTTTTGGAATCAGCAAATGATGGAGAATAAGATCAATGTAAATTTGGATCGTTTTATAAATTTTTATTTTTTTTTACAATTTTCCGATTTTTAATGACCAAAGTCATTAATTAATTTTTAAGCCACCAAGCTGAAATGCAATACCGAACCCCGGGCTTCGTCGAAGATTACTTGACCAAAATTTCAACCAATTTGGTTGAAAAATGAGGGCGTGACAGTGCCGCCTCAACTTTCACGAAAAGCCGGATATGACGTCATCAAAGACATTTATCAAAAAAATGAAAAAAAACGTTCGGGGATTTCATACCCAGGAACTCTCATGTCAAATTTCATAAAGATCGGTCCAGTAGTTTAGTCTGAATCGCTCTACACACACACACACACACACACACGCACAGACAGACACACATACACCATACCCTCGTTTCGATTCCCCCTCGATGTTAAAATATTTAGTCAAAACTTGACTAAATATAAAAAGAGAGAGTGTGTGTATGGAGCAGAAGAGAGAGAGTGTGTGTGTGTCTGTGTGTGTCTGTGTGTGTGTGTGTGTGTGTGTGTGTGTGAGTGTGTGTGTGTGTGTGTGTGTGTGTGTGAGTGTGAGTGTGTGTGTCTGTGTGTGTCTGTGTGTGTGTGTGGAGCATAAGAGAGATAGAGAGAGAGTGAGTGTGAAGCATACAATAGAGACTCGGAGAGAAACAGAGGGTGTCTCTCTTGGATGGAAGGTTGCAAGAGACCTTACCAACATTATCAGTTATGGCCCTTCGTGGTCAGCTGGGGGTTAAGCAAACAAACAAACAAACAAACAAACATTATCAGTACATTCTTTTGGGATTCATTTTGAAGAAAGCTTTCACCAGTGTATCCTTACTTCATGAACAGGATTTTGAATTTGAATTGAGCTGGTGACTCAGTTGGTTCTAATAAGTTTGAGAGAAGGAATGAGGTGGGGTTGGGGTGGGGGGAAAATGAACAGAATGTTTGAAGTTTGTTATTTTTTGTGTAACAGATGCCTGGAACAGGTGGGTCAGAGCGGGGAGTGTTCCAACGAGTTCTTGGCGCTGTACAAGCGACTCATCGCCCCCGCCCACTGGAAGATCTACCTGGCCGTCAAGGGTGTGCTGCAGCGTCTGGGGAGCCTCATCACACAGGTGAGAAAGTACACTGGTCTGTGTTAGGAGTGTGGGTGGGAGGGGGGGGGAGGATAACTTTCTTAGCTACTTTTTTATGCCTGTGTTAGCGGGCTTTGATGCTTGCGAGTTACTGTTTGAGCTAGGGTGCTATGCTGGTCATCACAGGGAAGGGTTTGAAGCTAACGAAAACAATTCTTCGTCAGGCCCAACTCATGCTCCTCTTTGGTCTACTGTTCTCATTCCTCTGCCTCAATCCTCGCCCTCTATCCCCAGTAATCTCGGGGGATTGATTATTGACCTGCATATGCCAGTTTTAGTCATTTCAAAATTTAGTCATGCCCATTCTCTACCCTAGAGGAATTCAAAGTTTGCTTCATTTGCCAAATTTTCCCTTTTTTTTTTTAATCAATTTTCATCTTGCAAGGATCATCATTGACTAACCTGTGACATTTTTCACCCATTTGTACATATCCCTCCCAACAGGAAGTGGAGCATCTGCAGCACCTGGAGGAGACGACCTTGAGCTCTGACCTTGCCCAAGGCTACGCCCTGAAGGCCCTGGTGGAGCTGCTGTGGCTGTTCGTGGAGCACGACCGCATCAAGAACCACTACAAGACCAAGCTGGTGGGCTTCATCCTCAACGGCTACCTCTCCCTGCGCAGGCTGGTGGTGCAGCGGACCAAACTCATTGACGAAACTCAGGAGAGGCTGCTGGAACTGCTGGAAGAGCTCACTACAGGTTTGTTGGGGGGGATGGAGGGTGGGGGATGGAGAGTTGGGGATGAGAGAGAGAGAGAGAGAGAGAGAGAGAGAGATAGAGAGAGAGAGAGAGAGAGAGAGAGAGAGAGAGAGAGAGAGAGAGAGAGAGAGAGAACTCAGGGGGAAGGGATAGAAGCAAGGATAGTGCTTTGCTATAGCCTGCTTTTTGTGTGCAATTATCTATTTCCTGTGCAAGTGTTTTACTCTGTGAGCTGGCCTTTGTTTTCTGTTCAGTTCCATATTGTTGCTCAATTGTATTGCTATTGTTATTTCAGGCACAGAGTCCGAGACAATAGAGTTCATGTCAGTGTGTGTACAGACCGTACAGAAATACCCCCTGGATGACTACCGCTCGCCTGTCTTCATCTTTGAACGTCTCTGCAGTATCATCTATCCGGTAAGGCTAGAGTTTTTACCTTGCTAACAAAACTATTGGGCGAAAGAAAGAAGCAGTAGCCACAGATATGATAAACATAAAACAGCCCAATTGAATGTAACCGTGTGCCGAAACACTACGATCACCTCGGGCGGTAGCCTCCCCTGTCACAATCGCCCCCGTTTGAAATGAACTTCGTCCCGAAGTTCCGAACCGGGGGACCACTGTCCATCCCAAGTTCGCAGAATGGGAACAGCACGAAAATGTTCAGTGGTCATATTATGCCATTACCTGAACATATCATGCCGAGTCCCATCCTGCTCGCAGCGCCAGATGTAACCGTGTGCCGAAACACTACGATCACCTCGGGAAGCGAAGTGCAATCAAACAGGATTGAAAATGTTAGGGCTAATTTCTTAGCCCTATAAAAACTGTTATGCAAACCCGAAGGTTTCCATGAACATACAGACAATCGGAAACCACCAGACCCCATCACAAACAGATTTCTACGATCCACTGGTGTTGACTTTAAAGGCCAACAACTCGGGTGCAGAGTCTGCTGTGAAAGGAGCGGTAGCCTCCCCTGTCACATGAACACAAATAGGATGTCATCAAAGACATCTGTCGAAAAACTGTCAAAACTGTCTGGGGATATCATCCACATGAACTCTCATGTAAAATTTTATGAAGATCGGTTCAGTAGTTTTCTCTGAATCGCGCTATACACACACACGCACACCCACACATACACCACGACCCTTGTTTCGATTCCCCATCTATGTTGAAACATTTAGTCAAAAGTTGACTAAATGTAAAAAAGGTAGAACTAAAAGATTGAACTGGGAAGATGATGTTTCACATTTTTTTATCATAATGTGTTGGGTTAAAAACAAATCTCATTTTCAGGAGGAGAATGACGTGGGCGAGTTCTTCATGATCCTGGAGAAAGACCCGCAGCAGGAGGACTTCCTGCAGGGGAGGATGCTGGGTAATCCCTACAGCTCTAACGAACCAGGTCTGGGTACGCTCATGCGTGACATCAAGAACAAGATTTGTCAGGGTGAGTTTGAGTGTTGTCTCGAGGAAGAATGATTATATTATAAGTTCTTTTTTTAGTAATTTTAATCTTTGCAAGTTGTTGCGGAGAAAGTTATGAGTGTTATTGGGGGGGGGGGGGGGGGGGGGTGGTTTGATGAGGTGGAAGCATTTTGAGGGTTGAGTTCTGTTGGAATCAAGGTTTTATTTAAAAAAAAATACAAAAATATGATTGAATTCATTAACTTTTGATACAGACTACAGTTTGGTGTTCTGGTTCTTTGTTGTAGTTGAACATAGTTAGCAAACAGAATGTGTTTTCTTGTTTAACAGATTGTGAGCTGGTGGCCCTGCTTGAAGATGACACTGGAATGGAGGTATGTTGAGCATTTTTTGTGTGTGTTTTTTCTTTGGGTTTCGCATCGTTTTAGAGAAGTTCACTTTGCTGATAGCTCTTAGTTATACAACAACTTGCACATTTTGCTTGTGCAAGAGAGTACTTCGGCTGCTGACAGGAATCAAAAGCATATTATTGAATCAGGGATGTTGCTTGGCATCAGCGTTCAGCAAAATGCTTAGACTTCTTTCAAATGTCATTTTAGCAGAGCTGCCAAGCTTTATTTTCATAATGGAGAGGGGGGGGGGGGGGGGGGGTGACGCCAAGGACTGCAAGAAAACACTGAAACTTGTGTGCGTTTTGGCAAATTTAACCTTGGAAATAGATCTCAGCTACATCCTTGTGAATGTTGTGTGCATGTCTTGATAAGGGAATGCATCTACAGTAGAACAATGATTAATGCTTGAGGCTAGGTGTGTATTCATCATAATAATGCTGGGTGTCTGTGTCCTCAGCTGTTGGTGAACAAGAAGATCATCAGTCTTGACCTGCCGGTCAGAGAAGTCTACAAGAAAGTCTGGCTGCCTGAACACGGGGAGGTGAGGCACATGTTCCATTTTTCTAAACGAGTGAAAAGTGTGACAGAATGTGAAGCAAAATGAGAGTGAGAGAGGTATACTGGTAAGGAGGCAGAAAAATCAGTCTGAGAAGGAGAGAAGTGACATTTACAGAAAGGAGGAGTTGAGACTCAGATTGATGTGAGAGAGGGAGACTGGTAAGGAAACAGAAAAATCAGTCTGAGAAAGAGAGAAGTGACATTTACAGAAAGGAGGAGCTGAGACTCAGATTGATGTGAGAGAGGGAGACTGGTAAGGAAACAGAAAAATCAGTCTGAGAAAGAGAGTTATGAAATTTACAGAAAGGAGGAGGAGAGACTCAGAGAGATGTGAGAGAGGGAGACTGGTAAGAAAAGTCTCAGAAAGAGAGAAGTGAACTACACAGAAAGGAGGAGGAGAGAGGGTGAGCATGTTGAGAAAGAGAATTAAGATGGTGGGGTGTTAAATCATTGATACGCCATTGAACTTGGTTGCTTGTGTACTTTTCAGGGAGAACCCATGCCCATTGTGTACCGCATGCGAGGTCTGCTGGGGGACGCCACAGAGGACATGGTCAACACGCTGGACTCGGGCACTGGTCAGTATTTCTTTCTTGTTAAGGCTGTTTCATATGGAAATACTAATGTGGAAGTCATGTGTGAAGTTGTGCACTTTGTGAGTGTGTGTGTGCGTGTGTGTGTGTGCTTACGTGCGTGTGCACGCGTACGTGCATCTGTGTGTGGGTGTGCTTGAGTGCCTGTGTGTGTGACAGTTCACATCTGTCATTTTAGTCATAAGTGTAATTGTGCACTCTGTGTGTGAATGTTTTTGCGCCAGTATGTGTGTGTGTGGGTGCATGTCTGTTTGTCTGTCTGCCTGGCTGGCTGCCTTCATATGTCTAATGTCCTAGTGTCAGATCACTTGTCATGTCTGACCAAGAAAATGACCTGTTGACCAATTGCCTGTCATTTTGACAGCTACATTACACATTCAGAGATGTCTGTAACTTTTGCTGATGTGTTTACAGAGGAGGACATAGACAAGGAGGCAGTGTTCAAGATGGCCGCCGTGCTGAAGGAGTGTGGTGGTCTGCCCGTCATGCTGGAGAGGTATGTCTGTCAGTGTGTGTGCGTGTGTGTTTGTGCTTGTGTGTGTGCGTTAGTGTGTTCATCCGTGTGTGTTTATGAGAGAGAGAAGGGGTAGGGGGGGTAGTTGACTATCCTGTTGAAGGAAATAAGGGTTGTGAATTAAAAGTTTTTGACTGTCACTGCACTTGGATGATAACTTGGTATCCTACAAGTTTTAGAGTGAAAGTTGTTTCCTGTACAATGTGTTAGGGTGTACGAGAAAAAAACAAGTTGTTATGAAAATAACATGTTCATATTTTGATAGTGTCAGGCAGGTTGATCCAATGGAATGACTTTATCTCTATTGTATGTCTGTGTGTGAGCATGTGTGCGCAGATTTCATTCACTGTTTCACACTGATTATTGTTTTTTCAATCATTGAAAGCAATCTGAATGCTGTTCACACTGTTCTCTGTCCTCAGACTGGCTTCTGTGGGTGACCTTGTGCTGGGTCGTCAGCTGATGTGTGTGCTGCTGAAGCTGTTCAGCTACGCTGTCAATGTCAAGGTCAACCGCCAGGAACTCATTCGCCAGGAGCTGAACGCTGTCAACATTTTCCTGGGAGCTCTGAATCTGGTGAGCGGTGTTATAACTTTAATTGCAGTCATTGTGTAAACCATCATGTAAACCACTGTAAATCTGTCTAGGCTTTCACGGGGATTAAGAGCATCCCTTGATTCGAACACACAGGAAAAATCAACAGTTTGGCTGCGTTCTGTGCTAAAGTGGGATTTTTTTAATGAATACATTTTGCATGTTGGCACTGGTGAAGTGTTTTTACTGAAAATTCCGTATCAAAACTTCATGCAGAGAGCTTCGTGAAGTTGACTTTGTGGAGTTGAAACAAAAATCTTTCAAGAAAAAATGCCCACACTGAAGAGAAAGTAGGCAGACTGTTGAATGTTGTGCTCAAGCTGAAGAATGCTAAGTTATCCCATGTTAAAGGGCGGGGATGTAGCTCAGTCGGTAGCGCGCTGGATTTGTATCCAGTTGGCCGCTGTCAGCGTGAGTTCGTCCCCACGTTCGGCGAGAGATTTATTTCTCAGAGTCAACTTTGTGTGCAGACTCTCCTCGGTGTCCGAACACCCCCCGTGTGTACACGCAAGCACAAGACCAAGTGCGCACGAAAAAGATCCTGTAATCCATTTCAGAGTTCGGTGGGTTATAGAAACACGAAAATACCCAGCATGCTTCCTCCGAAAGCGGCGTATGGCTGCCTAAATGGCGGGGTAAAAACGGTCATACACGTAAAAGCCGTGGGAGTTTCAGCCCATGAACGAACAAACAAATCCCATGTTAAAGCCCCGACGGATCTGTGGTGGTTGGTGTGATGAGAAGGAAGGTGGCTTTGATAGACAGGTCGATGGATCTCATGGTATTGTATTTGATCAAACATTCCGCACAATCTTTCTTGTTACACAAACTTTCTTGTCACACAATCTTTCTTTTTACACAATTAATCTTTCTTGTCAATATAACACTTACCTCGACAGTACTATTCTTGCACATTATCTATTATAGGCCGAAAAAATTGGACAAAACGCTGAGTGGGTACAATTATCTCCCATAACCATGCGCCACCGTGGATCCCAAGCACTGTCCGAGTGCTTCCCCCTTACAGGATGTAGGTGGCGCGTCCTCTTTCTTTTTTCGCGCGTGTCAGACCGGCTGTGTTTCTGCTACGCTCCCGGATTATTTTGGACTAAGAGGCTCCTTTTCTGTGTGGACTATCACCTGTTGGATTATTGTGTGTTATTCCACTTCTGGCTTGAGGCTACGTTGTGTTTCCTTCAACTTGTGCCTCCGTTTTTGTGTGGCGGACTCGGCGTGCCTCCCGTCCTACTTCGTGGTGACCGGTCGTCTGCTTCTCGTTTCGCCGCATTCACTTGAGTATTGACCTAAATTTTCTTTGAATTTTGTTAATTCTCGGTCTTTAAGGGTACGTACAGGGCGAGGTAGGATGTCTCGTCCTGTTTTGGGCTCTGGTTCTACGGAACCAGAGTCTGCCGGGGGCAACCCTTCTCCGGGCGCCCAGCGTCATGTTTTACGCACGGAGAAGGGGATCTTTCGGCGCTCCGACTCTCCCTCCCCAAACGCTTTGCGTTTGCGGCGAGGGAGGGCGGAGAAAGCCTGTTTGAGCAAGCTCAATGCGAGCTTGCTCAAACAGGCTGGGCTTGAGCCTGGGACTTCGGGCGGGGCTGCGCCGTCGAAGGTTCGGGGAAGGTCGAGGGGAAAGAAAAAGCTTCTTTCTCCTTCTCCTTCAGTGGAACAGGCTTCCCCCCCTTCGACGCCGTTGTCCGGCCCTCAGTCTCAGGCTTCAGCTCCTCCCGGTTTCAAGCCTGGGGGGAAGGTTTCCTTCTCCCCCCTGGCTCGAATCCGGGGGCAGGTCGATTCCCAACCCTCTTTGGGGGTTGGTGAATCCGATCTAGGGGCTACTGGAGAGACTCAGGTTTTGACAGCCAACGGCCATACCACGTTGAAAACACCGGTTCTCGTCCGACCACCGAAGTTAAGCAACGTCGGGCCCGGTTAGTACTTGGATGGGTGACCGCCTGGGAACACCGGGTGCAGTTGGCATTAAAATCTTCCTTTTCCGGTGCCTCTCCTGTGCCCTCCTCGGTTTCCACCGCTGTGGAAGCCAGGAGGGACACGGGTCCTCCTCTGAACTCCCTCGCTGGGTCGTCTGCTGCTGTTTTGACAGTAGTTTCGGCCTCCTGGGGGGGGAGATCGGAGGAGATGACGGGGTCTCTGAATTCCCTCCCCGCTGGGGTTGGGATGCGAATTGACCCCGTTCAGGGCGGTCCTGTGGGGGCAGGGGTTTCAGGCTTCGTGCCTACGACCACTGCTACTACGGTTCCCTCTGACGTCCGTGTGACTGGTGGCTGTCCCTCTTGAAACGCTCCGGCCGACTAGTTACTGGACGTGGAGGTGTTCGACAGAACGTGGTACTTCTGTCGAATGGTCAGGGCGACGGGAACATTGTTTCTGTTGCTCAGACCGACACCTCCGACCGGACCGTCTTGACCCCACGCCATTCCTTAGCGTCTGGTGTTCGGGTGACGGATGGTCCGGACCAAGGGTCCGGAACGTTCCAGGCTTACGGGTCGGGATCGAACCGGACCCACGGGTCCCGACTGGACTTGACCTCCGGGTTTGGTCCGGACGGGACCCATGGTACGGGACCGTACCGGACCTTAGGGTCCGGTGCGGGACAGTACCTCTGGCCCTTGCCGGACCCCCCGGACCTACGGGTCCGGATGGTACGGTACGGGACCAGTGGTTCGGTCGGGACCGGACCACCCGACCACCTCTGTTGGTCTGGGTGGTCTGGCACCGAACCGGAACACACCGGACCTACGGGTCCGGAGGGTACGGTACCGGACCAGTGGTCCGGTCGGGACCGGACCACTCGACCACCTCTGTTGGTCCGGGTGGTCTGGCACCGAACCGGACCATGCCGGACCTACGGGTCCGGATGGTACGGTATGTCCACGTCCGGACCGAGCCACCCGAACACTTCTGTGGGTACGGATGGTTCGGTACCGAACGGGACCTCCGGATGGTACGGGACCGGACCGAATCTACGGGTTCGGATGGTCCGGTACCGGACCACCCGACCACCTCTGTTGGTCCGGATGGTCTGTCACCGAACCGGACCATACCGGACCACCGGACCTACGGGTCCGGATGGTACGGTAGGTCCACGTCCGGACCGAACACTTCAGTGGGTACGGATGGTTCGGTGCCGTACGGGACCTCCGGATGGTATGGGACCGGACCACAGGACCGGAACACCGGACCACCCTACCGGATCGGTCCGGACCACCCGACCACCTCTGTTGGTCCGGATGGTCTGGCACCGAACCGGACCTACGGGTCCGGATTGTACGGTATGTCCACGTCCGGACCGAGCCGCCCGAACACTTCTGTGGGTACGGGTGGTTCGGTGCCGAACGGGACCTCCGGATGGTGCGGGACCGGACCGGACCTACGGGTCCGGATGGTCCGGTGCTGGACCGGTGGTCCGGTCCGGACCGGACCACCCGACCACCTCTGTTGGTCCGGATGGTCTGGCACCGAACCGGACCATACCGGACTTACGGGTCCGGATGGTACGGTGTGTCCACGTCCGGACCGAGCCACCCGAACACTTCTGTGGGTACGGATGGTTCGGTACCGAACGGGACCTCCGGATGGTACGGGACCGGACCGGAACACCGGACCGGAACACCGGACCACCCTACCGGACCGGTCCGGACCACCCGACCACCTCTGTTGGTCCCGAGGGTCTGGCACCGAACCGGACCTACGGGTCCGGATGGTACGGTACGTCCACGCCCGGACCGAGCCACCCGAACACTTCTGTGCGTACGGATGGTTCGGTGCCGAACAGGACCTCCGGATGGTACCGTCCGGACCTACGGGTCCGGATGGTCCGGTGCGGGACCACCCGACCACCTCTGTTGGTCTGGATGGTCTGGCACCGAACCGGACCATACCGGACCACCGGACCTACGGCTCCGGATGGTACGGTATGTCCACGTCCGGACCTAACCACCCGAACACTTCTGTGGGTACGATGGTTCGGTGCTGAACGGGACCTCCGGATGGTACGGCACCGGACCGGACCACCCTACCGGACCGGATCGGCACCCCCGACCGGACCGGACCATTTCTTTTCTGATCAGACCCGATGGGTTCCTGTTCAGTCTATAAATGGCGGGGGTTCGTTGGCTGGGCTGACCCAACAGTCGCAGGGTTGTTGTTTTTCTCCCCCTTCGGCTGCTGGAGACGTTTCGTCTTTGGGGCAGGGGTCTTCGCGGCCTCTTGCTTCTGTGGGCGTTTCTTCACAGCCTGCTTCATCGCTTTCGGCTCTTCCCCCTCAAGCTCCCTACACTCCTGCTTTTGAGGAGTTGTCGGGAAGTGAAGAGGAGAGTGAGTCGGAGGACGATAGGGAGGAGGATCAGGGTCGCCCTGAGGTTAACACTGAACCTCTACCCTTGCCGGTTTCTGATGGAACTTCCGAAGCTATGCTTCGTACTTTCCAACAGTACATGACAGACATCACGCGGCGTCTTGACGTCACGGATGCCTCTCTTAAGCGTCTGTCGTCTAGTGTTGACACACAGGACGTGGACCCGGGGTCTGAGGACGAGAGGCAGGAGGCTCGTCCTCGCACAGCTAGAAGGACGTTTGAACAGTTTCAGGACGTCCTTCCCTGAGACGCCCTCTCGTCCTTTGAGTCCGCTTCGGCCCGGGCGCGGGAGGCTCACGCCGCGTCTGCCGGCGGCTCGTTTTATGAACGATCCGGCCGCCGGCAATTCGCGTTCCACCCTAGTCTAAGTGCCACGGTGGAAGCGGCAGCACATCGCCTGAGGAGTACAGATTCACGTGCAAACGCGACCTATGTTCCTCGGGAGGACGCGGGTTCAGTGCCATGCTTTCCTTCGGGAGGCGCACCTCCACTGTTTCCTCGTGTCCAATCTGTTTCGTCCCTCCCTTTTCCCTTTGACTCTCGAACTCTCCCTTTCCAGACTTCGAGTGTTTAGGGTGGGGCTGACGGTGATGTGTTCGTTGGGGAGGTGCCTTCGGTCAAGAAGGTGGAACTGAGCTCTGCTTCGTTCCACAATCTTGAGGCCACCGTTTCTTCCACAGTCGAGGCCCAATCACAGGCCTTGACATGGATGAGCACGCTGTCCACACTGTTGGACCCTCCCGATCGGGCAGAGTCCGATTCCACTCGGGTCCTTGACACGGTTCGAGTGGATCGGGCTTTGCATGCCGTGCGATCGTGCGTGACGTCTGCGGCAGAATTGGCCATTGGAACACGGGTCCACTTTATTGGCCCTGTTCCGTGATCATTTTCTGCCTACTTCTATAGTGCCTCCGGATATGAGGAAGAGTCTGAGGAACACGTTTCCTCAGCCTTCTTCCCTCTTTCATCCGGACACTGTTCGTTCTGTGGTGGAGTCCACACGCCAGAGGAACACTGATTCTCTGATGGTTGGCCTCGCTGCTTCGGCGACGGCGGCGGGGAGTAAGAGAAGTGCTACAGTCACCTCCAGCTCCCAGCCTCAGAAGAAGAAGAAGAAGCCAGTTTCACTGCCTCCTTCTTCCTCCTCTTAGGCGCCTGTTGCGTTCCCAAGCAAGACGAAGGGTGCTCAGACAGGTAAGGGGAAGCAGCACCACCAGGGGGGGTGGTCGCAAGCCTGCGCCTGCCCGCCAGCAGAATTTTCAGTGAGTCCCGGCCCTACGTTGACGCCCCCTCAAGTTGCCCCTCTTTCGTCCGTCGGTTCCCTTTTTTCGGGCCCGCGGCATGTGGGGCAGACTGGTCTCCAACCAGTTTTTCTTGAGGGTGGTGTGGTCGGGGTTTTCTCTACCGCTGTCGTCACAACCTCCATTGTCCGCTCTACCTTGGACGTTCCCCCCTCCTCGAGAGCCTGCCAGATGGCAGGCTCTTCAGGACGAGGTGAACTCGTTGGTCGAGAAGAAGGCGGTCTACCCCCTTTCTCAGCCTTCTCTGGGGTTCTGCTCCCGCCTGTTCACCGTCCCCAAAAAGGACGGCCGGTTCAGGCCGGTGTTGGACCTCTCCACCTTGAACTTGTACCTTCACAGGTGCAAGTTCAAGATGGAAACCCCTTCGTCGGTCCGGTTGGCCATCCGGCCAAACGATTGGGCCATGTCTGGGACCTCCAGGATGCTTACTTCCACATCCTGGTGGCCCCGGGGTACCGACATCTGCTCCGGTTCGTTTGGGAGGGCACGGTGTTCGAGTTTCGGGCCCTCCCATTCGGCCTGTCCTTGGCCCCTCTGATTTTCAACGGGGACAA
Source organism: Littorina saxatilis (assembly GCF_037325665.1). Classification (NCBI taxonomy): domain Eukaryota; kingdom Metazoa; phylum Mollusca; class Gastropoda; order Littorinimorpha; family Littorinidae; genus Littorina; species Littorina saxatilis. The sequence goes on from NC_090259.1 coordinate 25,278,742, forward strand.
CAACACCACATGCTTAGCTTACCTTCGCCACCAGGGGGGCACCAATTCTCGGTCCCTCTCCCTGTTGGCGGAGGAGATTCTGCTCTGGTGCCAGACCAATCAGGTCCGGATGTCAGTCCAGTTCGTTCCGGGGAAACTGAACGCCCTGGCCGACATTCTCAGTCGGGGCGATCAGGTTCTCTCCACAGAATGGACCATCGCTCACAACGTTCTACAGCGTCTGTGGGCAAGGTGGGACCGTCCTCTGATCGATCTGTTCGTAACTCGATTCAGCGCTCGGCTTCCCAGGTACGTCAGCCCCTTTCGAGACATGAATGCGTTCCACTTGGACGCATTCACTCTCTTGTGGAGGCTCCTCGATGCTTACGCCTATCCCCCGACATCTCTGATTCCGAGGGTGCTGGCAAAATATCTGCAGGAACGACCAAGACTGATTTTGGTCGCGCCTTACTGGCCAACAGCTCCGTGGTTTCCAGATCTTCGTGGTCTCACCCACGTAGACCCTCTACCTCTGGATCTGGACGGGGGAGGTCTGCTCCAGCCTCGATCATGCCTCCCTCATCCACGTCCAGAGAGTCTGTGCTTGACCGCATGGCTCTTGTGCGCTCCAAACTGCTTGCACTAGGATTGCACAAGAGTTCAGTAGAGTTTTCCTTGAACGCTAAGAGGCGATCAACTAATCAGCTCTACGACTTACGCTGGAGAGCTTGGGCCACCTTCGCCTTGTCCAAGGGGATAAAGCCGCTTTATCCCTCAACACAGGACTTGGCCAACTTCCTGGTGGAAGTGTATCAAAAGAAGAGTCTTTCTTCTAAGACTCTTCTTGGATACAGATCTGCCATCGCTTCCACGATTGCGGCCGCTACTGGTCGCAGAACTGAACACTTGATCAGGTCCTCCCTCATCGCTAATGTCCTTTCGGGTATTAGCAATGCAGCGGTGTCTAAACCTCGGGGTTCATTTCCCAAGGGGGATGTCTTTCTGGTCCTCAAACTCCTGCGTAGCAATGAGTTTGAACCCCTGGCAGGCATCAGTATCAAGTTGCTGATTTTTAAGACTAATTGTTCCTCATCGCTTTAGCCACTTGCCGTAGACTCAGTGGTATTCAAGCTTTGAGTGGCCTGGACTTTGACATTGAGTTCACCACACAGCAGTGGTTGCTAGCATGGTCACGTCAGTCTAAGGTATGTTTCTTGGGTATATTTTCTTTTACGGTAGTACTGTTCGAAAATTGCCTGGGTATCTTAATCCTTGGATTTAAGTGATTTTGATTAAGGAGTTTAATACTCTACATATCACCCTCACACCACTCTGGTATTCTGTGCAAGAATAGTACTGTCGAGGTAAGTGTTATATTGACTGTAAGGCTTCTTTTTAAGCCTACTGTCTATATGATACTTACCGAGACAGTACTATTAGAGTTTCCCTCCCGCCTCCCCTCTTGATATGTTATGGGCTTTTTGAGGGTCTGCAGCTCATAAAGAAAGAGGACGCGCCACCTACATCCTGTAAGGGGGAAGCACTCGGACAGTGCTTGGGATCCACGGTGGCGCATGGTTATGGGAGATAATTGTACCCACTCAGCGTTTTGTCCAATTTTTTCGGCCTATAATAGATAATGTGCAAGAATAGTACTGTCTCGGTAAGTATCATATAGACAGTAGGCTTAAAAAGAAGCCTTACAGTCACACGATCTTGCTTGTTACACAATCTTTCTTGTCACACAATCTTTCTTGTGATCGTGTCTTGATGATGGTGTGGTGTTTGCAGGCGCTGTGGGCAGAACCAGAAGGGGGCCCAGCGGCCAAGGGCCAGACCATCACGGAGCAGATCCTCAATATCCTGGAGGTCATCCTGCTGGAGGCCAGCGAACAGCTCCCTGAACAGTACACCGTAAGTCTTTCATTAACAACAACAAACACCCCTGAACAGTACACCGCAAGTCTTTCACCAACAACAACAAACACCCCTGAGCAGTACACCGCAAGTCTTTCACCAACAACAACAAACACCCCTGAACAGTACACCGTAAGTCTTTCACCAACAACAACAAACACCCCTGAACAGTACACCGTAAGTCTTTCACCAACAACAACAAACACCCCTGAACAGTACACCGTAAGTCTTTCACCAACAACAACAAACACGTTATTGTCTGTATAGAAAATAGAGATTTGCTTTTGGGTATGCCGCTAAAGACAAGACCGTTGTCGAGGCCTGGGGTCAGCAACAGTCACGCCTGCTTTAACCCTTTCACTGCTTGTAGGACGTCAGCTGAAATCCTTGGTAGCTTGCTTTAACGGGCAACAAACCCTTCAATAAGCAACCAACAACAACAACAACAAACAAACAATGTGTGCATGTGTGGTGTATCCAATTTTACATCAACAAGGGCACATTGTCAGTTTAGGTAAACGCAGGTAATGCTTTGTATACAGATATTAACTGGCAGCGAACAGGTCAATGGTGCTCTCTTTGCTGATTGGTACTGATTGGCTATGCTGCAATGTCAAGGCTATGCTGCAATGTCAAGGCTATGCTGCAATGTCAAGGCTATGCTGCAAACCGGGTTCAGAAAATGCACTCTGTTTAGGTGGTTCAGCACTGGTATGCACTTTGTGTCAAGAAGACTGTACCACATGCTGGATTTGTTGGCTTCAATACAAAACAAAACAAAAATTGTTTATAAAGTAAATATGCTAACAAGAAAGGAGACATCTTCTGACACACGCATTTGTATGCACAGATGTAGACATAAGCATTTATGTGGACAGGTTGGGTCTCACACAAACACACACACAGGCATGCAGACACACTAACAGACACACTCGCACTCTGAGACACAGACTCACACGCCCACACACACTTGCATACATACACCCACAGATATCTACACACATGAAAAATCTTCAAAATAATGTGACTGTGTTCATGCACACAGCCACAGAAATGTACACCCATGATAAATTCTACATTTGTGACTGTGTTTATACACACAGCGTCAGGTATGTACACCCATGATAAATTCTACATTTGTGACCACAGTGTTTATACACACAGCGTCAGGTATGTACACCCATGATAAATTCTACATTTGTGACTGTGTTTATGCACACAGCGTCAGGTATGTACACCCATGATAAATTCTACATTTATGACTGTGTTTATGCACACAGCGTCAGGTATGTACACCCATGATAAATTCTACATTTGTGACTGTGTTTATGCACACAGCGTCAGGTATGTACACCCATGATAAATTCTACATTTGTGACTGTGTTTATGCACACAGCGTCAGGTATGTACACCCATGATAAATTCTACATTTGTGACTGTGTTTATGCACACAGCGTCAGGTATGTACACCCATGATAAATTCTACATTTATGACTGTGTTTATACACACAGCGTCAGGTATGTACACCCATGATAAATTCTACATTAAATTACATATTCTTACTCCGAATCACATGATTAGCATTGACATACTTAGAGATGCTAGGTCCTGATAAAAGCTTACCCGTCTAAGTTTAAGGGAAGCAACCTCAACTAAAAAAGTGACAGCACCATGGTACTTGCCACCCGCGGTTGCCTCCCATTAGTGGGTGACCTACGTCACTACTGGTGCCTGGTCACATGATACACAGATCAATCGACTATTATCACTTGAGAGAGACGGTCGTGTTTGCTTTTCGCTCTGGCTGTTTTCGTTGTCTGCTGACACCCACCGGCCTTGGCTCCCGTCGTTCTTGCTGGCTTTGCAGCTGGTGAGATCATTCCTTTCAGTCTTGACTTGTTTGTTATTGTTCTGCTGTTAATTTCGCTAGTCCGTTGGACTTTGAAGTTCTCAGTAGTTGTTGGCTTCCTTGCCGGTCGCCATTTGTCGTCTAACACGTGTCTTTGCTATTCTGTTGTTTTCGTCCGTGCGGACGCTTAACACTTTATCTAGCTTGCGTTTAGCTTCCTTTCGGTTGCTATTTTGCATGTGTTAGTTGTTTGTGCTTGCTTGCTTCTGAATTTTGTGTCCGTTCGGACTTTGCTATTTTCAGTTGTTTGTTTACATTTTTCGCTCGGTCTTAACATGGCCGACAGCGACAAAAAGAAAGGGGGGAAGGCTGAGGGCAAGGGCAAGGGCCCTGGTAAGCCCAAATCCTCTACTCCCGTGTCTTCTAGCAAGAATCCTCTTATCACTGTGTCGGACCCTCAGAGTAAAGTTTCGTTTTCGGTACCGTTCTCGGCGCCAGACGATTTGCCGTCCGGCTCTCAACCGCGTGCGTCTGCCCCTAAGGCCGCCGGTTCTACTTCGGCTGCGGCACCAGAGTCCTCTGCTCTGGTGTCTACTTTGATTTCCTCTTTGCTTCCAGAGATTAGAAGCTTGGTACGTGAGGAGATGTCACGGCCAGACGCTGTGGCCAGCACTGTCCCCCGCCCGGGGGTTAGCGACATTCATTCCTTGGCCTCTTTGTTGAGTTTGGATCCTGCAGTGTCCTTGTCTGCCCTTGACCAGACTGCCGGCCACCGCGACCTTGGTGGACTGTCCCAGCCGGGACCCTCGTCTTCTCTTCCTGACCTGCACTCGTTGCCTACTACTTGTGGTAGTGTGACAGTGCATGTCCCTCCGGGGACAAGGTCACAGCAAGGTTGGTGCTCGCAGCAGCCGTTTACGGCAGCTGCGCTTCCGTTTATCGGAGGCAGAGGTTCACCGGCGCGTGCACAGGCTACTGTCACGTCCGGCTCGAGCTTCGCCCTATTCCAGCAGTCGTCCGCGACAGTTGGGCTCCCGGCTCCGGCCGGGAGTAGTGATTCCTCGGTTAGTGCACAGACTACTGTCACGTCCGGGTTGAACCACGCCTTACCACAGCAGCCGTTTCCGGCAGCTGTCCTCTCCGGAGGTAGAGGTCATTCCTCAAGTGCACAGGCTACTGTCACTTCAGGGTTGACCCAAGGTCATTCAGGTCATTCCGCTTGTGCACAGGCTACTGTCACTCCCGGTTTGTCTCAAGGTCATTCAGGTCATTCCTCGAGTGCTCAGGCTACTGTCACTCCTGGTTTGACTGAAGGTCACCCCTATGGTGTTCCGGGCGTCAGCCCTCATTCTGCGCAGCAACAAGGCTGGTATAGCGCTGCTGTTTCGGCTGCTTTTCCGGCTCCGCCTGGACTGGCCAGTTCTCTTCCTATGACCTTGGGGCACACGGGCTTCCTGCCTCAGGTGAGTCATCAGCCGCCACACACTTCTGTGCTTGGGTCAGCTGATGCCTCACGACCTTCAGCTTCGGTCTTTGACCTTGCTCATCCTCTTAGTCAGGATACGAGTTTGGTTGACCTTCAGCAGGACGGACGTCAGTTTTCTGGCCCCTCGGCACAGCGTCCTTTTGTGGATTCGGATGGCTTTGCGCCACCTCCTTCGTTCGTTGCTTCGGACGCTAGGTCCCTCGACGACGAGCAGACGCTTTCGGGGGCTCCGGCCAATTTCAAGGTTGCCCTTGAAGCGGCCGCGGAGGTCACGTCCCGCTATTTTCCGGATGGAGCTACAGCGTCGGCAATGCCCTCTGCGGCTGCGCCTTCCGCGATGGCTGACTTCCGGTTGGCGAAGGAGGGAGATAGCTACTTCCGGTTCCTTGAGTCACCCTCAGTGGCGTTTCAGTTCTCAAGGCTCTTCGCCAAGGGCACGACCTCTGGCGGTGGTCTACCTTCAGCCCCAGTTCCTTTGCTGGTGCCTCATGGTTCAGCTCCTGAACCGGCTTTGGAATATTTAGCCTCTCCTGCTCAGGCTTCCTCCTTTGTTCCCCTTGCGGCTCAGAGGAAGTTGCCTATGCCCAAGTTGTCTCGGAACTTGCTCTCGCTGTTTGCGCTTCCGCGTGCACCTTTGCAGGTCACACCGGAACTTCTTCCACTTCTCACGAAGCCCCTGAAGAAGGAGTCCTGTCTGCCTCTTTCTGAGCAGACTCTTTCCGCTTCTGAAGAAGTTGGCAGACAGCTCTTGGAACTTAGTTCCATTTCGGAGACGCTTCTTCGCGCCCTTTCTCGGGCTCTCACAGAGTCGTTGGCGCCCTTTACTCTGAGCACGGAGCAGGACGCGGAAGACATCTGCACTCTTCTCTCGACACTCGCGAGGGTGAATGAAGAACAGATGAGGTTGTCCTCTCTGCACTACACTCATGCGGTCATGTGCAGAAGGGACTTGTTCCTTGCCCACTCACAGTTCACTGAGGAGTCGACAAGGAACACCCTCCGTTCGTCGCCCTTGGTCGAGGGCTCTCTCTTCGGCCACCTGGCCTCTGATGCCAGGAAGCAGGAGATTGAGAGTAACAGAGACACTCAGTTCTCTTCTTTCGCTCTTCAGAATCTGAAGCAGCAGAAGCAGGCCGCGCCTAAGCAGGCTCAGTCTAAGCAGACTAAGACCTCCGCTCAGCCGCACCCTGCTTCCCGCAAGAGGCCTCATGCCCCTCCCCGCGGGTCGGGCAAGAGATCCTCTTCGGGCAGGGGTAGAGGCGCTCCCCAGGGAAAGCCTCACCCCCAATGAAGCGTCCCCGACTTCACCCCCCCCCCCCCCGCCCTCCACCTTGGTGATGGCGGGGGGCCCTTCACGGGCGCTGTCGCATTGGCTGGAGTCTACGAACAGCCAATGGATAGTGGGCGTTGTGAGGTCGGGATTCCGCTTACTGTGGCTGGAGGACAAGGCCCCTCTTTCCAGGTCTCCTCCAGCCTTCAAGCCACCCTTCTCACAAGAGGCAAGGGCCGTCCTCCGCTCGGAGGTTGCCTCTCTGGTGGAGAAGGGCGCGGTGGAGGCAGTCTCAGACCACAGCTCCCCGGGGTTTTACGGGCGGCTCTTTGCCGTCCCCAAGGCCTCGGGAGCCTGGCGTCCTGTTTTGGACCTATCGTTCCTCAATACCTTTCTGAGAACGATTCGGTTCAAAATGGAGACGCCTGCCTCGGTCAGAGATGCACTCCGCCCGGGAGATTGGGCGACCTCCATAGACTTGACGGATGCATACTTCCACATTTTGGTGCATCCAGCCGACCGGAAATGGCTCCGTTTCCGGTGGGCAGATCAAGTCTACCAGTTCCGCGCACTTCCCTTTGGCCTGTCTCTCGCTCCATGGGTTTTCACCATGGTGGTGAGACAGGTTTGCGCACTGGTGAGGGCCCGGGGTGTTCGTCTGAGGGCTTACCTCGACGACTGGCTCATCTTGGGCCAGAGCGAGGTTCTTTGCTCTCAGCACACCCAGATGGTTCTCCGAGAGGCCAGCCTGCTGGGATTCTCGGTCAACCAAGCAAAGTCCGAGCTCGTACCGTCACAGACGTTCACCTACTTGGGGATGTCTTTCGATACGGTCTCCTGGACGGTCCGCCCCTCTCAGAAGCGAGTGGACAAGCTCCAGGCTCTTCTGCGCTCGACTTTGCTTCTCCCGAGGGCTTCCCTCCGGACCATGGCCTCCATCTTGGGGCAGATGGAGTCCATGGCCCTCCTTGTTCCACTGGGGAGAGCTCACAAACGTCCACTTCAGCACGCGCTGAAGCCGTTTGTGGATTCTCCCTGTGTGGATTGGAACGCGCTGGTTCCCCTCGGGGAATGGTTCCAGACTGCATCCCTCCCGTGGTTGGACGCGGGTTGGCTCTGCAGGGGGGTTCCGATCGCGGCTCCCCCTCCCGACTTGGACCTCTTTACAGATGCGTCCCTGCTGGGTTGGGGAGCGCACACGGAACGGCTCACGGCCTCCGGTCTGTGGTCTGCGGAGCAGAGCGCATGGCACATCAACTCTTTGGAGTTGGAGGCCGTGTTTTTGGCTCTGGTCGCGTTTCTCCCTTCCCTTGTCACCAAGCGGGTCCGTCTGTTCACAGACAACACTACAGTGGCCGCTTATGTGAACAAACAGGGAGGTTCGCGGTCCCCCACTCTCTCACGCAGGACCTGCGAGATCCTGACTTGGTGTGCCCAGCACCAGATCTCACTCATGGCACGGTACCTGCCGGGAAGGCTCAACACTCTTGCGGATGCGCTCAGCCGCTCCGACAAGGTGTTGCAGTCGGAATGGACCATCACGCATGGGGCTCTGCTCCGTCTCTGGTCCCGAGCTCCGAAGCCTCTGGTGGATCTCTTCGCCACCAGATTCTCCAGACGCCTTCCCATCTTTGTGTCTCCCTTCCCCGACCAGGAGGCTTGGGAGACCAATGCACTGGAGATCCCTTGGTCGGGTCTAGAGGCTTACGCCTTCCCTCCCTTCCAGCTGCTCAGCCGGGTGATCAGGAAGGCGGAGCTAGAGGGACCGCCTCTTCTTCTTCTGATCGCCCCGTGGTGGCCGTCTCAGACTTGGTTTCCGGACCTTCTGAGGCTGGCTCGGGGTCCTCCTATCCCTCTGTCTCTCGTGAGGGGAGAGCTCGTTCAACCTCGAACAGGCGTTCCTCACGAGGACCCACAGTCTCTAAACCTTCACGCGTGGAGACTGTGAGGTCAGCTTTGAAACGTTCCGGTGCTTCAGAACGCACCTTGCACCTAGTTCAGCGCTCTCATAGAGCTTCTACTTCTATGGTGTATTCCTCTCACTGGAAATCCTGGGTTACGTGGTGTCAGTCTCACAGAGTTAATCCGGTGGCACCACGTACAATGCATGTGGCCAACCATTTGGCCGATTTGTCCTCGCAGGGAGTTTCCTCTGCGTCGCTGAAGGTCCGTAGATCGGCAATCTCTTCGACCCTTAAGCAAATCGGTCACTCCATCAGCCTTAGTACAGTAATCGCTGGGGTGATCAAGGGGGCAGCCCTTGAGGAGGTCAAGACGCGTTCCGCTTTGCCCAAATGGGACCTCTTTCTGGTCTTAGAGTTTTTGCGCTCTTCGGCTTTCGAGCCTCTGGCTGACTCTAGTCTTCCTAACCTTACTAGGAAGGCTCTTTTTCTCCTCCTCCTGGCTACGGCTCGTAGGGGGAGCGAGATTCACGCTCTTTCAGGTAGTCCTCAGGACATCTCTAGAGAGCGCGATGGTTCTATTTCCTTGCGCTTCAGAGAGGGCTTCTTGGCTAAGAACCAATCTCCAGGCCAGCCCTCTCCGCTGATTATGGTGAAGCCTTTAGCACATATCTTGGCCATGAATGATCCCGATATGGTCAACTGCCCGGTCAGGGCTCTTGAGGCCTATCTCTCCCGTACTAGTTCTATCCGGTCGAGCTCTCAGAAGCTTTTGTTCATCTCTTTGAACACCACTATGGATAAGGATATTACGAGAACAACCTTGGCCAGGTGGGTGTCGGCTACAATTAAACAGGCCTATGCATGGGACCTGTCTAGAAAGGGGGGGGGGTCGCAGCCTAGCTTTCCCCTCCGCTCTGCACGAGCTCACGAATCAAGAGCCTGGTCTTCCTCCTTGGCCGTCTTACGGTCCAGGAGGCTAGACGACGTCTTACGCACCGCTTACTGGCGCTCCGACGATGTTTTCATCGGTTTTTATTTGAGAGACATCGCTGCACTATGCCAGGATGGTTCAAGGTCCCTCCCTGCCTTGGTGGCAGCAGGACAATGTCTTTCCAGAACTTAAGAGTGAGTTTGAACTTTTTTGATCTTACCCACCACCTTGTTGGAGTTATCTGCTAATCATGTGATTCGGAGTAAGAATATGTAATTTAATGGAAAATTTTTAATTAAATTTTCATTTGATTAATATACTTACCCGAATCACATGGGTAATTCCCTCCCGCCTGCCCCGCTTTATAGTTTCTTAGTATTCTATAAGTCGATTGATCTGTGTATCATGTGACCAGGCACCAGTAGTGACGTAGGTCACCCACTAATGGGAGGCAACCGCGGGTGGCAAGTACCATGGTGCTGTCACTTTTTTAGTTGAGGTTGCTTCCCTTAAACTTAGACGGGTAAGCTTTTATCAGGACCTAGCATCTCTAAGTATGTCAATGCTAATCATGTGATTCGGGTAAGTATATTAATCAAATGAAAATTTAATTACAAATTTTCCATTTGTGACTGTGTTTATGCACACAGCGTCAGGTATGTACACCCATGATAAATTCTTCAAATGTGACTTTATGAACACAGCCACAGAAATGGACACCCATGATAAATTCTTCATCCGTGACTGTGTTTAGGCCAACAACAAAAAATAGTCTGTTTACGGTATCCCGACCGACCCTATTTTTTTGCGCGACCCTAGACTTTTTTTTGGCATTTGGGGGAGGAGAAAAAGAGTCTCTGTTTTTTGTCAAAATAACTTAAAAATATGGTTTTTTGGAAAAGAAAAAGAAAAGGAAAAAAAATCCTGACCTACCAACCCTGGTTTTTTTGCCTATGTTACCGTAAACAGACTTTTTTTGGTTTGGCCTTAATACACATAATATATTATTCCAACGTGACTGTGTTCAGGAGTTCTCCAAGCTGTGCGGTGACCGTGACCAGCTGAGGATGCTACTGGACAGTACCAACAGTCCCTTCGTCCAGTCCACGCCCAGCGTGCGTCAGGCACTCATGCGTCTCATCCCTTTCCTGGCCTTTGGGGACCCAGAGAAAACTCTGGTGCTCATCAACCACTTCCTGCCATACCTCGACTTTGACAAGTATGTGTGTGTGTGGATTGGGGGGGTGGCTTTGTGTGTGTGTATGTGCGTGATAGTGTGTGTGTGCGGATGTGTGTGATAGTGTGTGTGCGGGTGTGTGTGTAAGTGGGTGTGTGTGTAGGGGAGGTGGAGGCTGTATGTGTGTGCGTGTGTGTGTCAGTGTGTTTGTGTGTGTAGGGGAGTTGGAGGCTGTGTGTGTGCGCGGCTGTATGTGTGTGTTGGGGATGGGTGTGTGTTGGGGATGGGGTGTGTTGGGGATGGGGTGTGTTGGGGATGGGGTGTGTGTGTGTTGGGGATGGGGTGTGTGTTGGGGATGGGGGGTGTGTGTGTTGGGGATGGGGGTGTGTGTTGGGGATGGGGGTGTGTATTGGGGATGGGGTGTGTGTTGGGGATGGGGTGTGTGTTGGGGATGGGGTGTGTGTTGGGGATGGGTGTGTGTTGGGGATGGGGGTGTGTGTTGGGGATGGGGTGTGTGTTGGGGATGGGGTGTCTGTTGGGGATGGGGTGTGTGTTGGGGGATGGGGTGTGTGTGTTGGGGATGGGGTGTGTGTGTTGGGGATGGGGTGTCTGTTGGGGATGGGGTGTGTGTTGGGGGATGGGGTGTGTGTGTTGGGGATGGGGTGTCTGTTGGGGATGGGGTGTGTGTTGGGGATGGGGGGTGTGTGTGTTGGGGATGGGGTGTCTGTTGGGGATGGGGTGTCTGTTGGGGATGGGGTGTGTGTTGGGGATGGGGTGTGTGTGTTGGGGATGGGGTGTGTGTTGGGGATGGGTGTGTGTGTTGGGGATGGGGTGTGTGTTGGGGATGGGTGTGTGTGTGTGTGTGTGTGTATGTTGGGGATGGGGTGTGTGTTGAGGATGGGGTGTGTGTGTGTTGAGGATGGGTGTGTGTGTTGGGGATGGGGTGTGTCAGGGATCGCGCTAGCTTTTTAAAAAACGCGTAAGTCATACGCAATGAAACGAAAAAAACGCGTCACGGACCAATATTTTTGCGTACTACGAAAACACGTACAGACACAAACAAAACACGCACGAAAGACTTAAAGACACTCCTTACCTAAATACGGCGAGTTTTCCTGTCGAACTCCGCGCACGCCTGTCGAATAACACCCCTGCTGTCTCCAACCTTCGGGCCTTGCGAGTTTGTTTCCCGCTCTAATACGACTAGACACACTTTCCGCCTTTTGGAAGCGCGAGATGGGAGAGCAGCTAATGTCTGTTTCATTATCCGACAAGACATTATCTGGTAATACCCTCGTTACGTTCGTTTGCGATACTTCGATGCAAAAAGAAACGGACTTTAGTTTTGACGCGCAGATTTCATGTGTGTCGTCACTTCTCGAGCCCTATAGTCAGTTTCAGGATCGGGTGATTATTAAGTCAGAGCAAAAGCGCTGCGTGAAGACAAGAAAAAGTTACAATATTTTTGCGTATGGCTTACGCGGCGCGGCGAGAAAAACGCGTCAGCGACTTTTAAAATGCGTCAAATACGCAAAAATCGTGCGTAAACGCGATCCCTGGTGTGTGTTGAGGATGGGGTGTGTGTGTTGGGGATGGGGTGTGTGTGTTGGGGATGGGTGTGTGTGTGTGTGTGTATGTTGGGGATGGGGTGTGTGTGTTGGGGATGGGTGTGTGTGTGTGTGTGTCTGTTGGGGATGGGGTGTGTTGGGGATGGGTGTGTGTGTGTATGTTGGGGATGGGGTGTGTGTGTTGGGGATGGGTGTGTGTGTGTGTGTGTCTGTTGGGGATGGGGTGTGTTGAGGATGGGGTGTGTTGGGGATGGGTGTGTGTGTGTGTGTGTATGTTGGGGAAGGGGTGTGTGTTGAGGATGGGGTGTGTTGGGGATGGGTGTGTGTGTTGGGGATGGGGTGTGTTGGGGATGGGGTGTGTGTTGAGGATGGGGTGTGTTGGGGATGGGTGTGTGTGTTGGGGATGGGGTGTGTGTTGAGGATGGGTTGTGTGTGTGTTGGGGATGGGGTGTGTGTGTTGGGGATGGGGTGTGTTGGGGATGGGTGTGTGTGTGTCTGTTGGGGATGGGGTGTGTGTTGGGGATGGGGGTGTGTGTGTTGGGGATGGGGGGTGTGTGTGTGTGTTGGGGATGGGGGTGTGTGTGTTGGGGATGGGGGGGGGTGTTGGGGATGGGGGTGTGTGTTGGGGATGTGTGTGTGTGTTGGGGATGGGGTGTGTATGTGTGTGTTGGGAATGGGGTGTGTGTTGGGGATGGGGTGTGTGTTGGGGATGGGGTGTGTATGTGTGTGTTGGGGATGGGGTGTGTGTTGGTGATGGGGGGTGTGTGTGTGTTGGGGATGGGGTGTGTGTGTTGGGGATGGGTGTGTGTTGGGGATGGGGTGTTGGGGATGGGGTGTGTGTTGGTGATGGGGGGTGTGTGTGTGTTGGGGATGGGGTGTGTGTGTTGGTGATGGGGTGTGTGTGTGTGTTGGGGATGGGGTGTGTTTTTTGGGGATGGGTGTGTGTGTTGGGGATGGGGTGTGTGTGTGTTGGGGATGGGGTGTGTGTGTTGGGGATGGGGTGTGTGTGTTGGGGATGGGGTGTGTGTTGGTGATGGGGGGTGTGTGTGTGTTGGGGATGGGGTGTGTGTGTTGGGGATGGGTGTGTGTGTGTGTTGGGGATGGGTGTGTGTGTGTGTTGGGGATGGGGTGTGTGTTGGGGATGGGTGTGTGTGTGTGTTGGGGATGGGTGTGTGTGTTGGGGATGGGTGTGCGTGTGTGTTGGGGATGGGTGTGTGTGTTGGGGATGGGTGTGTGTGTGTGTTGGGGATGGGTGTGTGTGTTGGGGATGGGTGTGTGTTGGGGATGGGTGTGTGTGTGTGTTGGGGATGGGGTGTGTGTTGGGGATGGGTGTGTGTGTGTGTTGGGGATGGGTGTGTGTGTTGGGGATGGGTGTGTGTGTTGGGGATGGGTGTGTGTGTTGGGGATGGGTGTGTGTGTTGGGGATGGGTGTGTGTGTTGGGGATGGGGTGTGTGTGTGTTGGGGATGGGGTGTGTGTGTTGGGGATGGGTGTGTGTGTGTTGGGGATGGGTGTGTGTGTTGGGGATGGGGTGTGTGTGTTGGGGATGGGTGTGTGTGTGTGTTGGGGATGGAGTGTGTGTGTTGGGGATGGGTGTGTGTGTGTGTTGGGGATGGAGTGTGTGTGTGTGTGTTGGGGATGGGTGTGTGTGTTGGGGATGGGGTGTGTGTGTTGGGGATGGGTGTGTGTGTTGGGGATGGGGTGTGTGTGTGTGTGTTGGGGATGGGGTGTGTGTGTGTGTGTGTTGGGGATGGGGTGTGTGTGTGTGGGTGTGTGTGTGTGCGTGCACGTGAGTGTATGTGTGTGCATGTGCACATGCATGTGTGTCTCATTGTCTATTTTGTGTGATTGCATACATTTTCATTGATGCATAAACATGCTGATGTGCGAAAGAAAGCGTCCTGTGTTAAAAGCGCTGTATGTGAAGATTGTCTGACACCAGGTTTGACAGAGAGCAAGGGCAGGACGAACAAAACCACCTCGACTGCTTCTCTACCATCACCAGTGGAATCGAGGTCAGCTGCATTTTTTTTCTTTGTGTGCACGATATAAGTTTGATGCTTGCATGTCTTTCAGTATGCATGTCTCTCGGTATACCTTCCATTTCTTTCTGGCTCTTTTGCATTAATGATGTTACAATGTTCTCACTGGTATTTTCTTTCTCTTTCTCCCTCCCAACATATTTTACCCTTAGACCCTCTCAGCATCAAAGACTCAAGAAACAACCTTGAAATATTCTAAATTTTCTGAACAAACAAAATCGAAGGAGAAGAAAATACTCTTAATTCAATGTGTGTTCTTGTTTTGTCAGGCTACCTCTAAAGCCTGCATGTTTGACATTGTGATGCAGCCAGGAAACGTCAGTTCTTACATAAACATTTTCAGAGCAACGCCAACGGAGAGAGACTGAAGGATGTGATCTTGGAGCACGGTGTGGTGCAGAAAGCCATCGACTATGTCCTGAAACACGCTCCAGAGATCAAGACCATGCTCTCGTGAGTACGCCACACTAACAGCCAAACGCACACAACTTGGTGAAGATCTTTCTGTGTGTTGTTGTCGATCTCTCCCACTCTCTCCTTAGTTCTTTTTTTGGACTTGGAGTCGCTGATATCTCTGCTACATGTATTAAAAAAACAAGAAAGGTGAGTTTATTGAACTTTTAGTTATGGACAAAACGGAACTTTGACAGGAACTTATCCTGAAATTTGTGGCACTTCCAAAATGGATGACACAAAGTGACCATGCTGGATTTTTGGTACAGGTACCGTATTTGATGGACTACAAGCCGCGACTTTTAAAAAAAAAAATCGCATTGCGGCTTATAAAAAGATGCGGCTAAAACATTACCTAAACTTGAATAGCATTCACCTAATGGAAGTCGCCGCGGATTTTCATTTCGCTCGATTAGCGATTACCGGTACTTTTTGAGTCACTTGAGAAAAAGTGACTCTATGTAATCGGTCAGTGTTAGTCTGTCCGGCCGGCCGGCCGGCCGTCCGGCCGGCCGGCCGTCCGGCCGGCCGTCCGTAGACACCACCTTAACGTTGGACTTTTCTCGGAAACTATCAAAGCGATCGGGCTCATATTTTGTTTAGTCGTGACCTCCAATGACCTCTACACTTTAACGATGGTTTCGTTGACCTTTGACCTTTTTCAAGGTCACAGGTCAGCGTCAAAGGAAAAATTAGACATTTTATATCTTTGACAAAGTTCATCGGATGTGATTGAAACTTTGTAGGATTATTCTTTACATCAAAGTATTTACATCTGTAGCCTTTTACGAACGTTATCAGAAAAACAAGGGAGATAACTAGCCTTTTCTGTTCGGCAACACACAACTTAACGTTGGGCTTTTCTCGGAAACTATAAAAGTGACCGGGCTCAAATTTTATGTGAACGTGACTCCCAGTGACCTCTACACTTTGACGTCTGCTTTGGTGACCTTTGACCTTTTTCAAGGTCACAGGTATGTCTTGAATTCTTCAGGTATGCATTGTGTTGTGAATAGCAATTTCTTCCTGTCCATCTGATGCCTCATATAATATTCAGAACTGCGAAAGTGACTCGATCGAGCGTTTGCTCTTCTTGTTTAACTTTCTACTCAAGACTCGGCGCTTTTCTCTTTCTTTCGCGAATCTTCGTTTGTCAACAAGTCGTCGTGACAAGATAACGTACAGAGAAACACTGTATGTATCAGGATCTTGCGCGCGCGAGATTTCGTTTTTTTGTAGAGGAGCGAGAGCCGCCATGTTGTGTTTTCGTCTGCTCGAAATGTCCGCAAAAGTCGTAAATCATCCCAAAAAAGCTTATTCCGGGCGAGACTACATGTGTGTGTTGGTTACAAATTGTGTGTGTGATATTTTTCTTCAAATTTGTTCACTTTTCTTCTTTGTTTCACTTGTTTATTTTCGGAGCCGATTTTGCCAAATACCGTACTTTCGTTTGCCTGGTTGTTTTGATTGATTGACATGATCTGATTATATTTTTTTCGACGGCGGCTAATATAGTGACGCGGCCTATACGTGGCTCTTCCCAATTTTTTTTTTAAAAGTCGGGGGTGCGGCTTATAAAACGGTGCGTCTTGTAATCCGTCAAATACGGTACCTTTCTTTCTTTCTTTTTGTTGTCTGTTATCTCTCTTCCTTGTCAATTTTTCTTAATTTCTTTGTTATGAACTTTTGAGAGTACTTTTGTACTGCTACCGGCACGGTTGGCCTAGTGGTAAGGTGTCCGCCCCGTGATCAGGAGGTCGTGGATTCGAACCCCGGCCGGGTCATACCTAAGACTTTAAAATTGGCAATCTAGTGGCTGCTCCGCCTGGCGTCTGGCATTATGGGATTAGTGCTAGGACTGGTTGGTCCGGTGTCAGAATAATGTGACTGGGTGAGACATGAAGCCTGTGCTGCGACTTCTGTCTTGTGTGTGGCGCACGTTATATGTCAAAGCAGCACCGCCCTGATATGGCCCTTCGTGGTCGGCTGGGCGTTAAGCAAACAAACAAACAAACAAACTTTTGTACTGCTGCACTAAGACACAGATGAAAAAGAGGGTTTATATATTGGAAGAATAATGATAAAAGCTGAAAAATTTAGTGAAGGTGATTGGGGATACTTGACTTTGACTTAATAGGTGTTTGAGGCCCATCACAGGCCTGTTCACCGCTCTAATATTGTTTTTCCTTAAAAGACACTTGGTGGTGTGCGCAGCGTCTATAACTATGATGCAATTTGGCATTCCGGGTCGAATTTGGAGGGGAGACAGTGCCAGTAGGCATATTTTTTCTTTATTGGTGAAGAAAAGAACAGAAAAAAGAGTAAATTTTGTGTGTGTGTGTGTGTGTGTGTGTGTGTGAGTGAGTGTAAGTGTTTGTGTGTGTTTGTGTCGGTGTGTGTGTGTGTGAGTATGTGTGTGTGTGTGTTTGTGTGTGTGTGTGTGTGTGTGTGTTTGTGTGTGTTCTGTGTGAGTGTGTTTGTGTGTGTGTGTGTGTGTGTGTGTGTGTGACCTTATCCTGTGCACATGAACCTACAGACTGTGGCATTGTGTGTGTGTGTGTGTGTGTGTGTGTGTGACCTTATCCTGTGCACATGAACCTACAGACTGTGGCGTTGTGTTTGTGGTATAACGTCTTAACATGCTCTTGTTCCAGGACGGACTCTGAGGTGTGGAAAGAGTTTGTGAGCAAGCCAGCATTGTCCTACGTTCTGAGAATTCTGAGGGGACTGTGCATCAAACACACAAAAACCGTTGTAAGTCATCTGCCTTTCATTTCTCTATACCTTAGTGTTTTACCTTTTTATTGGCCCTCGCGCCCCCTAATTGGCGTAGAGGCGCGTCCCCCGGGTGGTGGATGGGGGAGCCTTCTCTACTAACTTCTGAGAGAAGGTCGCATCACTCTCGATGCCGTGAACCTAATTAGAATCTTTTTCTTGTTTCTTCTCTATTTCTGCCTCCCCAAAGTCCTTTTACTTTCCTTTTCTCACCCATAAAATTCTTCACTTATTACCCTTGTTAAGTGGTTCTTGTATAGAATATAGTCAATGTTTGTAAAGATTTTAGTCAAGCAGTATGTAAGAAATGTTTAGTCCTTTGTACTGGAAACTTGCATTCTCCCAGTAAGGTCATATATTGTACTACGTTGCAAGCCCCTGGAGCAATTTTTTTATTAGTGCTTTTGTGAACAAGAAACACTTAACAAGTGGCTCTATCCCATCTCCCCCCCTTCCCCCGTCGCGATATAACCTTCGTGGTTGAAAACGACGTTAAACACCAAATAAACAAACAAATTTTTATTGGCACAGCAAGGCATTTTAACAGTGTACCCTAAATTACAAACACATAAAACTAAAAAAGTATTACCAAACACTGTGTTGATATATATAAAGATTTGTGAGCCAGTGGAGATGCGCAGACTTTTTTTTCCTCAAACAGAATATTCAAAATTTGTGTTCATACCCTTACAATAACAATTACAACAATAACAACACTTTATTGTCCATTGAAATGAATGCATTAATATGGAAAATTGTCTTTGACACGTCTAACCTGCCTGTCAACGATTATACACATACAACATTATTCTTTGAAATGGCACGTGTCCCAGGGGAGGGTGTGGGTTTGCCACTAGGCTATCTGTGAACAGCTGTTTCTATCTCTCTCCTTTGCTCTGATAAGAGAAGGTTTAAATCTCGGAAGAAAAGTCTCTGCTGACTTTCAGTTGTGTCTTTCAAAATTTTGATCAGTACTACATTGTATAATACATAGTCTTTATAAGAAAGGAACAACAGAGCTTTAAAGTGTACTGTTCTGCAACCTATACAGTGAACCCCCCCCCCCCCCCCCTCCCTTTTAAGACCTTGCTTTTTCAGATTGTCTGTTCATAACCTCTGTCAATTTATCTCCATGTTAAGACTCCCTCCTTTTTAAGACCTGATTTTCTCAGATTTCTGGATGTCTTAAAAGGGGGGTTCCACTGTACATATGTAGAGCAGATTTGTGTGTGAAACTGACTTGGTTTTCCCCCCCAGAACCTTGTAGCGGACAAGTGTGTCCCCATCCTACACAAGCTGGAGCAAGTGTCGTCAGACAAACACGTGGGCACGCTGGCCGAGAACCTCCTGGACGCTCTCAGAGAGGATCCTGCTGCCGCTCAGAAGGTAGGCTATTACTTTGTCCTTATTTCCCTCTGTCAAGGTTGAATGTAGATGTGTCAGAAGCTGGTATTTCAACTTTTTGATAGGTGTTCTGTAGAAGTGTGGAAGCAAGGAAACAAACAAATTTTACCTTGATTTCAAGACTTCCACCTTTTAAAGATTTTGAACGACGCAAGCACCCATTTTAAACACCTGAGTGGACAGTGCATGTGAAGAATGAGACTGTCGTGTAAAACATGTTCCTGGCTTGCTGTTCAGGAACTAATCAGCTGGTATTTGAAGTGATCAGAGTTCAAGTTTTAAACACCATACTTGTACAATGAGTGAGTTTCTGAAAATTAACTGCTGTTTTTGTTTGTGTGTGTGTGGAACAGATAGAGGATGTGCGACAAGAGACCAAGGCAGAGAAGAAGCGGCTGGCCATGGCTGTGAGGAAGAAACACCTGGGTGCCCTGGGCATGACGGTATGTCACACCTTGCTCTGCTTGTGCTAATCATCGTTTGGATCACGTTAACCAGAAAGTTCTGGTACAAATCTCAATACCAGGAATTAAATTGGCAATTGTTTTTCGTGTGACCATTTTTTTTCTCAAAAATCACTATGTTTTTGACTGAGTTAAACACTTGACATAACACTTACACTAGTATCAGTTTCTGTGAGAAGCAGACATTGTACTTGCAAAGAAATACTGGTTGGGGAAATGGCTATTACCATAGTTGTTCCTGGATGAGCACCAACTTATGCCATTGGTCTCATGGGAGACTATTCATTCCCCTGCTGTTAAAGCTCTTTTTGAGGAGTGGGATTGTGCCCCTTTAACTGACACACCCTTGTGAGGTGGGTTGGTGAGGTTGAATGATTGTCATGTTGAATTTGAATTTAAAAACAAGCAAAGAAACAAACACTCACTAGATTGTCAGAGTAATAGGCTCAGGTTTGTACAGTGGAACCCCCCTTGTAAGCCCCTTAGATTTAAGACCTTGATTTTGTCCTCACAGACGAAACGAGAAGTTGCAGGTTTTTCTTCTTTTGTTTGAGACTATTGTTCTAAACAGTGCAATTATATTGTTGTCCCCATGCACAGACAAATGAGGGTGAGGATTTTCTTTTTCTGTTTGAGACCATTGTTTAAAGAGTGCAATGAATTTTCACCCCACAGACGAACGAGAAGGGTCGGGATGTTTTTTTCTGGTTGAGACCATTGTTTAAACGAGTGCAATGACTTTTACCCCTCCAGACGAACGAGAAGGGCCAGGTGACGGTGAAGAGCTCTGTGCTGAAGCAGATGGAGGACCTGAAGGAGGAGACAGGACTCACCTGCTGCATCTGTCGCGAGGGATACCGCTACCAGCCACAGAAGGTACACGCCTTTCACCTTTATTTATGGGGTGGGGAAGTATCACAGTTGGTAGCGGCGCTAGCTTCAAAACCAGCTGTAACTATCGCTGTGGGTACGATCCCCACGTTTGGCGAGGGATTTATTTCTCAGCCAACTTTGTGCAGACTGTCCTCAGTGTCCGAACACCTCTGTGTGCACACATGCGCACAATAAAGAACCTAAGCTCACAGCAAAAGTCTCAGGACTTGGAAACATGACTACACACATGCAGGAAAAAGAAAGAAAAAAATGGGTAGTGTAGTGCTGTGCTGTATGGCAGCTCGCTTTCCCCAGTGAGAAAGCAGTCCGAATTTTCATGAGGAAACCTCACAGGACTATATGAAATCCTATTTATTTATTATCCTTATTATTATGATCTCTCTGCTTTTATGCATGGCACAGGTAAAACCAGAGGTCAGGTGCACAATTTGCTGAGGGTGAGTCGGGTCAGAGTCCAGATTTAGACAGAACTCTGATATAGAGTTTTACCAGTTTTAGCGGTGACAGGCAGAAATCCAATAAAAGCATTTCTGTTTTGCAAATCCAATAAAAGAATTTCTGTTTTGCATTGCTGAACATCAAAGGGTTTGGCATTCAGCTTGATATGGTCTAGCAACTTTCCAGATTGTTTAGAATTGTTATGTACGGACTTGGTTGGAAAAATACTTTAAAACCATGTAAACATGGTTTTTTTCTGTACACAGGTGCTTGCTGTGTACACCTTCTCCAAGCGGTGCAACCTGGACGAGTTTGAGAACAAGCCGCGCAAGACGCCTGGCTACTCCACTGTGTCCCACTTCAACGTGGTCCATGTGGACTGTCACACGGCCGCCGTCAGGTGGGGAGACGGACACTTTTTGTTTTGCTGTGGTTTTGTTTACTGCAGTGTAGAGAAGGGGAATGACATTATTCTCAAAGTTGGGATGATGTTTTTTGTCAGAGTAAGAGACGTTTGCTTCATTGCAGGTATGATGGATCAGTGCAGAGTTAGTCATTGTACGCACATTATTTGCTGTTGGCCAGTTCCTCATGATATCAATTACATGTCGCGCGTCTTTCAGTATGAGACTTCACTTCCACAGGGTTAATGCGGGACTATGCCAATGCTTGCAGCCTCTTGTTTTGAATTTTGTGATTTTTTGTTTTGTTACTGTTCTCTCTCACTGTACAGTAAAACCCCTTTTTAAAGAACTCCCAAAATCTGCGAAAATTAGGTCTGAAAAAGGAGGAAACCTCTATGAAAATGAGGTCTGAAAAAGGAGGAAACCTCTATGAAAATGAGGTCTGAAAAAGGAGGAAACCTCTATGAAAGTAAGATCTGAAAAAGGAGGAAACCTCTATGAAAGTAAGGCCTGAAAAAGGAGGAAACCTCTATGAAAGTAAGGTCTGAAAAAGGAGGAAACCTCTATGAAAGTAAGGCCTGAAAAAGGAGGAAACCTCTATGCAAATGAGGTCTGAAAAAGGAGGAAACCTCTATGAAAATTAGGTCTGAAAAAGGAGGAAACCTCTATGAAAATGAGGTCTGAAAAAGGAGGAAACCTCTATGAAAATGAGGTCTGAAAAAGGAGGAAACCTCTATGAAAGTAAGATCTGAAAAAGGAGGAAACCTCTATGAAAGTAAGGTCTGAAAAAGGAGGAAACCTCTATGAAAGTAAGGCCTGAAAAAGGAGGAAACCTCTATGAAAGTAAGGTCTGAAAAAGGAGGAAACCTCTATGAAAGTAAGGTCTGAAAAAGGAGGAAACCTCTGTGAAAGTAAGGTCTGAAAAAGGAGGAAACCTCTATGAAAGTAAGGTCTGAAAAAGGAGGAAACCTCTATGAAAGTAAGGTCTTAAAAGAGAGGAAGTCTTAAAAGGGGGGTTCCATTAGTACTGTACTGTATTGCAATTGTTGTACATGTATTTTTGACCTTTGTTGTTGTCTCACCCAGACACGCGCGTGGGAGAGAGGAGTGGGAGAGTGCCACCCTGCAGAACGCCAGCACCAAGTGCAATGGACTGCTCCCACTGTGGGGGCCGCAGGTCCAGGAGTCTGTCTTCGCTGCCTGTCTCGCCAGGTCAGTGCACACACACACACACACACAGACACACACACACACAGACACACACACACACACACACACACACACACACACACACGTGCACGCACACACACACACACCCACACACACACACACACGTCTTCTTGCTTCCCATGCAGTGGATGTACATGTCCACAGTTTGCCATTGAGAACCGTTTTAGGGGATCGGGTCTTTCACTAAAGGTTTGGATGGGTGGAAGAATGTTTAGGGAATGCTGAGAGTTATTCACTGCTAGCAATAGACGTTATTCGGAAGTAACTCCATCGGGGTTGAATGGGTTGTGAAAGAGGGAATACCCTTGCTTTTCTTCTGACAAACAAAGTCACACGTGCTCCTGTCCAAGTGTTTCCGTCACACCCCTCTCTAGTGATTGGCCCCTCCAATGTTTGTCACAGTAAAAATGAAGGGTATTCACTCTTTCACAACTTATACAAACCTGACAGAGTTATTTTTGGAATTCGTCTGTCAAGCAAACTTTTGATTTTGAATTTTGATGATTGGTCATGTTGCAGGTAATGAGTGGTATTGTTGGGCACACACAGACGTATTATAATAAAGGAAAAAAATAAAAAAATATAAAATAACTGCATGCTGTGATGATTTGTATGGCATCTCGCTTTCCCCTGTGAGAAAGCAGCCCGAATTTCCATGAGGGTAACCTCACAGGACTATATGAAATTTTATTCTTATCTTATCCTTATCTTATGATTTCAGACACAACAACTATCTGCAGGAGTGTACGGGTGTGCGTGACATCGGCTACACCTACACCATTCACGACATCCAGCTGCTCTTGCTGCGGCTGGCGCAGGAACGCTCCTTCAGTGATGAGAGTGGAGGGGGTGGTCGCCAGAGTAACGTGCACATCCTACCCTTCATGATGCACATCACGCTCTATGTCATCAACACGTGAGTGCCTTGTCGCCAGTCCCTGTGCTGATGTCATCAGTTTGGTGATGTCATTTGTTTGATCATTTTATCAGTCTTGGCTGATGTCATCAGTTTGGTGATGTCATTTGTTTGATCATTTTATCAGACTTGGCTGATGTCATCAGTTTGGTGATGTCTTTTCTTTGATCACTTTAAGAGTCTTGTTTCTTGAGGCAAGTGTCTTGTTTGTGTGCTTTGGCGGGGCTCAGCGGTTAGCATTTCCAGCTAAAAGCCAGTTTATTACCAGCCTACAGGTTCAGCCGCTGGTTTCAAGGAGGGATTTATTCGTCAGTTAACTTTTTTTATCAGTGTGTAGATACATACCCCCATGTGCATGCATAGACATGTAAACGGTCATCTTGGGGCTTGAAAGTCACTAATGCATGCTTGTACAACAAAGAAAGACGCCACTTTTCCCATAAGGAAACCCTTACGGGATTGAAACTTACTGTCACCTTTCCTGTGTTTCAGGACTCGGGCTCACACTCGTGAGGAGAAGAACATCACCAACTTCCTGGAGATGCCCAAGTCCAAGTGGGTGGAGAACTGCTTTGAGGTCAGTGCCTGCTGCCTTTTCTTCTCTGTGCTTTACTGACAGATTGACTGCCTGTGAATTGTCACCCTCAAAAGTAGTCTTGAAACCATGTTTGTCCATGTTTCTTTCTTATTCTTTTTTGTTGGCGTGTTTCTGTCATATGATGTTTGTTGCTCATTAAAGTTGTCTCTGCAGCTACGCTTTTTGTTTTTCTGTTCTTGTTTTTTTTCTTTTATGAAATTATGACTGCCCCTTGTTTTTTGTGTGTTGTCTGTCTTTGTTCCAAAGGGGAATGGAAAGTTCCCATATAATGAAATGGATAGCCTCCATTCTTCCAAAAAAAAATTCTTTCGTAAAGCCTGTTAGTCGACTCTGCTGTTTTAAGGACAGGCTTAAAATGGTTTCACCTTTTGTGAACTTCTTCTTACCTGGTGAGCTGTGTGTAATGTGTGTGTTCATGTTGACAGACGGAGGGCCCGCTGTACTACCTGGTGCTGGCCATGCACATGTTGTCGCCGTCACGCTTCAAGGAGCTCAGTGTCCAGTTGTTCCAGCGACTCTTCGTCATGGCTCATCTCCGCGCCACCGCTCAGATCGGCGCCAAGACGTGAGTCCTTGTCTCTTTGCCTGTCTCTCTTCAGTCCAGGTGCATGGAGGGAAAACCGCAATTGTTAAACCAAATGGAGGGAAAACCGCAATTGTTAAACCAAATGGAGGGAAAACCGCAATTGTTAAACCAAATGGAGGGAAAACCGCAATTGTTAAACCAAATGGAGGGAAAACCGCAATTGTTAAACCAAATGGAGTGAAAACCGCAATTGTTAAACCAAATGGAGTGAAAACCGCAATTGTTAAACCAAATGGAGTGAAAACCGCAATTGTTAAACCAAATGGAGTGAAACCGCAATTGTCACAATGAATTCCCAAACTTGTGCAATAAAATATTGTGTTTTGGGTATTCCGTCTAAAGGTCTGTGACCTGTAAGTTGTTGTGTTTACAGTGGAACCCCCCCTATTGAGACCTCCAAAACTCTGACCAAATCAGGTCTTCTTCTTCTTCTTCTTCTTCGTTCATGGGCTTAGACTCCCACGTTCACTCATGTTTTTTTGATGAGTGGATTTTTATGTGTATGGCCGTTTTTACCCCACCATTCAGGCAGCATACGCCGATTTCGGGGGAGGCATGCTGGGTATTTTCGTGTTTCTATAACCCACCGAACTCTGACATGGGTTACAGGATCTTTTCCGTGCGCACTTGGTCTTGTGCTTGCGTGTACACACGAAGGGGGTTAAGTCACTAAGCAGGTCTGCACATAAATTGACCTGGGAGATCGGACAAATCTCAACTCTCGACCGGGATTCGAACTCTCGACCTCCCGATTAGGATGCCGACGTCTTACCACCCCGCCACTGCGCCCGTCAAATCAGGTCTTCAAAAGGAGGGGGTCTAAAATGGGGGTAAATTTGCAGAGGTTATGAATAGAAAACGTAGGAAAACAGGATCTCAGAAGGGAGGGAGTCTTAGATTGGGGAGTCTTAAAAGGGGAGTTCAACTGTACTTACGCTGTGAATGTCTGACACTGGACTCGGGGTGGAGGACTGTTTGGTCAGTATGGGAGGGGGTCAGTCTTGTCCGGGATGTGACTTGGCCTTGGGTGATGATTATTTGGCTGGTTTACAAACAAACAAGTCAAGAAACTAACAAGAAACGTCCTGTGACAGTGAACTTTGCAAACAAAACTGCATGCTTGAGGGAGAGTTTGTTACGGTTTTTTGACTGTGTAAGATGAACCTTAGACTGCCGGGAGTTTCCTGTCGGAGCTCAACAGTATAAAAGCTGAGTAATATGCATTTTATGGTGACTGATTGATGTTTCAGACCCAGTGACAAAGAGGTGAAAGCTTTCTCCATCTACAAGACGTACCTCATGTTCTTTGGCTTCATTGTGGCCATGTATGAGAAGGTCTTCAAGGTGAGAATCTAACAAAGTTATGTGGGTGTGGGTGTGGGTGGTTGTGGGTGGGTGTGTGTGGGTGTGGTTGTGGGTGTGGGTGTGGTTGTGGGTGTGTTTATGTGTGTGTGTGTCTATATATACGTATGTGTGTCTTTGTGTGTGCATGTTTATGTCTGTGTCTTTGGCTTCACAGTACAACTATGATCTAGAAGGCTTTCTAGCCGTCGTGATATAACCTTCGTGGTTGAAAACGACGTTAAACACCAAATAAAGAAAGAAAGGCTTTCTAGGTGACAGTTTAGTCAAGTTATTGTGTGTTCCGTGTGTGTGTGTCACTGTGTGTGTGTGTGTGTTTGTGTGTGTGTGTGTGTGTGTGTGTGTGTGTGTGTGTGTGTGTGTGTGTGTGTGTGTGTGTGTGTGTGTGTTTGCCTCTCTCTTGGTCTCTTAGCATGTCTCTGTATCTGTTTCTGTTTGTCCCTTGTTTTGCATGTTGTTCTTTTAGCTCTTATTGTCAAAGGGAGATTGTTCAGCTGAGTGTTGATTGCTTGGTTGGTTGGCATTTTCATGTATTTTTGTGTGTGCTAAGCTTTGCACATGTAAAGGGTATTTACTCTTTTTTGTTGTTGCCTTTTCTTCTGATATTTATTCATTTGGTTACTTTTTTACATTCGTCTTTGTTCTTATTTTTGTATGTCTGATATTATTTCTTTGTTAAAAATAAAAGAAACTAAGTAGAGAGAGAGGGGGGGGAGAGAGGGGGGGGGAGAGAGAGGGGGGATAGGGGAGCGAGGGGGATGGGGAGGATATATATGACTCACTAGAGGAATACCCGCTTCGCCGGGTAGCCGGCTTCGCCGGGATGAAATACTTAGAGCCGTACGCCGGCTTTGCCGGGTCCGAACAATGGACCCGCCAAGCTTAGGTCCCTCCCAGATTCGTGGAATGGGAACAGCACGAAAATGATTCAGTGGCCATAATGCCATTCCTGACCATATCGAGTCCCATCCTTGTCGACGAATGTAACCGTGTTAATCACCTTTGGAGGCGAACTCCACTCAAACAGGATTGAGCAATTTAGAGCTTATCTCTAAGCCCTTTTGATCTGTTATGGCTTCTCAAAGGAAGGCCAGTACATACAAATACACAAAAGCCGCCAGACCACATCACAAACAGAACTGAACAATCCACAGGTGTTGCCCACATAGAGAGAGAGACACACACACACACACACACACACACACAAACACAGAGAAGCCGTATATATAGAGAGATAGATGACAGTGTATTTTTCGCGTGGCTATAAATTGATTCGACCTTTGCACTTTTACAGTGAGGATAATTTACGGGTCCAATTTACGTTCTGGACACTGCGGTGACCTTCTAAAAATAGTAACAGAACGCCGGGAATATCCGAAGATACTATAGTGCACCATACGAAGGAAGGGAGGTAAACGCTGAAAACCTGGAGAAGATAAGGAAGAGTTACTTGTAATGGTGAAATGAACACAAAAACCAAAATCGGTTCAGCGCTGCGCGCTGAGAGCACGTGTTGAAATATCTCATCGATGATATTGTGTCCGGGGTGTAGCTGAATACGGTGTCCAAATTTGAAAAAGATCCACCGAGAACTTTGGCGTTGTGATGTGGTGTAGCGGCTTTGGTGTGTCGGTATGGGGGCCCGGGTAGCTGAGGTGGAACCAAATTCGGTTCAGCGCTGCGCGCTGAGAGCACGTGTTGAAATATCTCATCGATCAGGTTGTGTCCGGGGTCTCTGTGAATAAGCCCACCAAATTTGAAGCAGATCCATCGAGAACTTTGGCCGTGCATCGCGAAGACACAGACACACAGACACACAGACAGACAGACACAAGTCGTATATATATATAGATTCTTCAATATTGGTGACAATTGGGGGTCGGTCAATTTAATACTGTAGCTTGATATTTTGCACTCAAAACAGGTAGCCTTTTGAAACTTGATCAGCAATTTCAACATACTTTAGAGAAACTGTCATATACAGGTATGGATAAGCGTTATACGCTGTGTGGATTTTGTGGAAATTATGAGAGAAAAAACGTAATGCATGAAATAAAATAAATGATGTAACGTCTCCATCCACTGGTTGCCCTGATGACCTGACTTTTTTGCTTTTTTGTAAAAGGCACACGTGGTACAATGTACTGCTTTTTGTAAAACTGAGTTTTTGAGTTTTTGCTCTGTTTAACTCATTGCCTCCCAGGTACTGATATATCCATACCCACTCACGTGGCTATATCTGACCTGGTACGGATATATCCATACACACAGTCAATTCAGTCGCTTCCTATAACGTCGATTTAACGCCTGCATTCCAGCGTGTTGATACACAGTTTCTACAATTCTGAGTGACCTGCTGCAGCACAGCTGGTCTCGGCTAAAAATAACTTGGTCAACATAGGTGGGGTAGAAAGTGTTAAGACATTCAATGAACATTAAATTAAAAGCGTTAATGTGAATTCTGATTTTCTGCCGTCATTCAACCTTTCAGTAACCAGCATTGAAGAAGGTGTCACATACTGTCTATAGTGGTACAGGCCCAGTCTTGAAGACCATTGACAAATCTTCCTCCGCATACAGTATATACTTAGTTCGGAATGTGACATTGTTTAAAGTTGCAAACGGATAATCTGGCAGTTGAACACATAAGCCAACGCTTGTCTTCTGTACATATTCCACACTCAAGCATGTTGACTTGATGTCAGCCATGGATTTATTCAATTAGCACACACTGATATCTTTAAACCCCTTTGCATCAAACTTTCACCTGTTACCGTGTTGACTTCATGTCAGCTGCGGATTGATTCAATTACAGTGGAACCCCTCTTTTAAGATGTCGTTAAAATCTGAAAAAATGAGGCCTTTAAAAAGGAGCGAGTCCTTAAAAGGGGGTACATTTACAGAGGCTGAACAAAAATGTAAGAAAACAGGCTTAAAAGGGAGGAGTCTTTAATCTGGGGGTCTTAAGAGGGGGGGGGGGGGGGGGGGTTCTACTGAAGCAGACACTGATATCTTGACTCCCTGTCTGGCGTCAGACTTTCCCCGGTCACTGTGTGACAGTGCATAAGAAAAAGGGGTATAGTGGTGTTGTTGACAAAAATATATTGTAATTTAAAATTGAATTCAATGTAAAAAGGACGGAAATAGATTAATTCAAAGTTATGAAGTTAGAAAACACAAGGCTACGACACGCATAACTTGCACGTTACAGCTTTCAATAAATGTTGCCAGGTTTTGGTTTCTGACAGCAACATGCATGTTTCAAGAGGTCTTTAAATACGGGCACTGTGAGCTATATTTTTAATGATCACTTTAATACAGCAAAAAGAGTAATATATGAAGTACATGTTAGACACCAACTTTAGTTACATCATGCATTTTAAGAAGCTGTTTAAGTGATGTTTCTAGACCTAGTACCCTTGTTCGTGTTATGATGACCGTAGCTTTTTGTAATTTTATGTTATGACAGCAAAGCACGCTGTAGCTATTTACCGGGCGTGATTACGTCTTACAAACGTGAATCAAAAATCGTAGCAAAGCAACTAGTGGAAGTTTTTTCTAAATTATAAACGCTCAAACCTCGCAGAAAGCCGGCAGAAATGTGAACAGATATGCGTCATAGAGGGATCATCAGAAGTTGATTAATTGTGTTTTCGGGATAATTGTGTATAGGGGGCGTTTCCGGGATAATTGTGTATAGGGGGCGTTTCCAGGATAATTGTGTATAGGGGGCGTTTCCGGGATAATTGTGTATAGGGGGCGTTTCCGGGATAATTGCGTACAGGGGGCGTTTCCGGGATAATTGTGTATAGGGGGCGTTTCCGGGATAATTGTGTATAGGGGGCGTTTCCAGGATAATTGTGTATAGGGGGCGTTTCCGGGATAATTGCGTACAGGGGGCGTTTCCGGGATAATTGTGTATAGGGGGCGTTTCCGGGATAATTGTGTACAGGGGGCGTTTCCGGGATAATTGTGTATAGGGGGCGTTTCCGGGATAATTGTGTATAGGGGGCGTTTCCGGGATAATTGCGTACAGGGGGCGTTTCCAGGATAATTGTGTATAGGGGGTGTTTCCGGGATAATTGTGTATAGGGGGCGTTTCCGAGATAATTGCGTACAGGGGGCGTTTCCGGGATAATTGTGTATAGGGGGTGTTTCCGGGATAATTGTGTATAGGGGGCGTTTCCGGGATAATTGTGTATAGGGGGTGTTCCCGGGATAATTGTGTATAGGGGGCGTTTCCGGGATAATTGTGTATAGGGGGCGTTTCCGAGATAATTGCGTACAGGGGGCGTTTCCGGGATAATTGTGTATAGGGGGTGTTTCCGGGATAATTGTGTATAGGGGGCGTTTCCGGGATAATTGTGTATAGGGGGCGTTTCCGAGATAATTGCGTACAGGGGGCGTTTCCGGGATAATTGTGTATAGGGGGTGTTTCCGGGATAATTGTGTATAGGGGGCGTTTCCGGGATAATTGTGTATAGGGGGCGTTTCCGGGATAATTGCGTACAGGGGGCGTTTCCGGGATAATTGTGTATAGGGGGCGTTTCCAGGATAATTGTGTATAGGGGCGTTTCCGGGATAATTGTGTATAGGGGGCGTTTCCGGGATAATTGCGTACAGGGGGCGTTTCCGGGATAATTGTGTATAGGGGGCGTTTCCGGGATAATTGTGTATAGGGGGCGTTTCCGGGATAATTGTGTATAGGGGGCGTTTCTGGGATAATTGTGTATAGGGGGTGTTTCCAGGATAATTGTGTATAGGGGGCGTTTCCGGGATAATTGTGTATAGGGGGTGTTTCTGGGATAATTGTGTATAGGGGGCGTTTCCGGGATAATTGCGTACAGGGGGCGTTTCCGGGATAATTGTGTATAGGGGGCGTTTCCGGGATAATTGCGTACAGGGGGCGTTTCCGGGATAATTGTGTATAGGGGGCGTTTCCGGGATAATTGTGTATAGGGGGTGTTTCCGGGATAATTGTGTATAGGGGGCGTTTCCAGGATAATTGTGTATAGGGGGCGTTACCGAGATAATTGCGTACAGGGGGCGTTTCCGGGATAATTGTGTATAGGGGGTGTTTCCGGGATAATTGTGTATAGGGGGCGTTTCCGGGATAATTGTGTATAGGGGGCGTTTCCGGGATAATTGCGTACAGGGGGCGTTTCCGGGATAATTGTGTATAGGGGGCGTTTCCGGGATAATTGTGTATAGGGGGTGTTTCCGGGATAATTGTGTATAGGGGGCGTTTCCGGGATAATTGTGTATAGGGGGCGTTTCCGGGATAATTGTGTATAGGGGGCGTTTCCGGGATAATTGTGTATAGGGGGTGTTTCCGGGATAATTGTGTATAGGGGGCGTTTCCGGGATAATTGTGTATAGGGGGCGTTTCCGGGATAATTGTGTATAGGGGGCGTTTCCGGGATAATTGTGTATAGGGGGTGTTTCCGGGATAATTGTGTACAGGGGGCGTTGCCGGGATAATTGTGTATAGGGGACGTTTCCGGGACCGGTAGGTGGGAGCACGAGCAGGCAATAATTGGCGGTCTGGATGGCAAAGGGATGTTGTTGCAATAGACGATTTTGGGAAATAACTCCGTCAGGATTGTGTGGGTTGTGAAAGAGTGAGTACCCTTGCTTTTTCTCGGACAAACAGTTACTTACGACACGTGGCTCCAGTACACGTGCATGAGACAGAACCTATCGCTAGTGACTGACCTTTAATGTCAATAGGGAAATAATGTCACGTGGGGAAAGACATAAAACAAACTTTGAAAACTTTAAAGGTAGTGTGGAACTTCGATCTCTTCCAAAGCCTTGTGAAATCTTTGACGTCAAAGCAAAAAGATGTCACTCGAGAAATTATAGTGTCACCTATAAGTTCTAAACATTCTTTCAGAAGAAACGGCAAACGCAAAATTTTTTTGAAAATGACGTTTGTCTCTGTGACTTTTGTCATCATGAGCAGTAGAACATTAGATCTCTGGCAGATTGTAGTATGACACGACCTCATTTACATGGTATACACACGTGTGAGTGTATAGTTTAGTTATGACAAGATTGGTCTCTCTCACTATGTAGGATACAATCATGTTCTAGCTAGGGGAAGGGCTCCTAATATGGACCGGCTCCTAATATGGACCACCTCCTGTTCTGACAAACTAACGGCGCTAGAGCGCTCAAAACAATTTCATAAGCTGTATTCACCCTCTCTGGATAACTTTCACATGTCAAAACAGTTGCAGAAACACAAACCTCAAAACCGTTAGGCTTTTTCTATTTTTTTCACTTTTGGCAGGGTTCACTCTAAATTTGCCGCCTAAAACGGACTCATTTCTGTCCACAGCCAAAGCTTTTATCACACAAAAATTCCTACATATGACAGCTAAAACCGTATTTGTTACATTTTAGCAGTGTTGACCCCGAGTTTCTACTGCAAACAAAATATTATAGCAAAATCTCAAAGTATGTGTGAGTCCCCTAATATGGACCACCTTCAACAAATCGAAGAAAATAAAAGCTAAATGCTATTTTCATTAGTTCATTCAGAAGCTTGCTGGAAATTACCTACTGTATAACTAGCCTTCGAAATTTAAACAAATATCACAAATATTTTCGTGGAAGTTGATAATTTCACTTATTTTTACTCTGTTTTTGATAAGCTTCTTTAGTTTCCTGGTGTGCTCTCATCAACCCGAAACAGATAAATCTAAAGCATATTTTGATTAGTCTGACTTGCACACTAAGTTGTATCATGTTATTTTGAAGTATAGGGGGCTTTTTACAGTGATTCGAGAAGGCCGCTTCAGTGGTCCATATTAGGCGCCCAGGCTCCTAATATGGACCATTTGTGTTTTTTTCTGTATTTAATTTTTGATGAATGTCTATCAAAGCTATTTCACTCTATTAGGCCTAATGGTTAACCTAAGAGAGAAGGACTACCGAACACAAAATGAAACTTCTTCGCAAGAAAACAAGCTAGTTATCAGCATGAAACAAAAAGTGGTCCATATTAGGAGCCCTTCCCCTACATGTTCACTTGTGACCAGAACTCCTGGGTGGGCCGCTCGCTCTGAGGCTGATCTAACTAGGGGGATTAGAAGCAGAGAGGTTGGAGCCGATAGAGAGCGAGTTTTCGCGAGGAACAGGGTTGAGCTACGCTAGGGTCACTGCGCATGTCTGGGTTTTTTCTTCGCGGAAACGCTGTTGGGTTGTGTCCAGTCGCGTCCCTTGCAACAAGATGGCGACAAGCGCGTTACGGATTTACTGTTGTGGAGAGTTGATGGACGACGATGATGAACAAGCAGTACTGTTTTATTGTTGATGTGAATGTAATGCCAAAACATCGAACTATCGATTCGAACGTCAATGAAGAAGTGAGCGTGAAAATCGAGCGCAAAACAGCCGGGTAAAAGTTCAGGGCGCTAAAGTACATTTGAGCCGTAAATCGCACCCAAACTCCTGTTGACCTCATTTCTTCCCAAAATAAACATCACTGCTAAAATAAAATGCATTAAAACCAAGACAGTATCCAACCCAGTATCCTTAATTTTTGAAAGGCTAAGTGATTTACAACAAATGTCTTCTCACAATCCGTAACTTTGTCAAAAAATATTTGCAGAAGTTTCTCACCTCGCCTTGGCAGCCATCTTGGAACTGGAGAGACCCTACGCAGGAAGCAAGGTTGAAAGTTGGTTAACCGGTGACGTCACTCCAGTCGTACCGGACCGAGTTTTTGCGACCTCCGGTTCGACTCGAGTCACCTTAGTTGACGCCAAAACTCGCTCAGAGTCAGCAAGGTGGAGGATACCACGTGTCACTCAAACTCTCTGATTGGCAGCTCGCCCCTGTTGGCTTTCCCGGCTCGTGTGTGTACACAGATGACTCGCGTCGGGTACTTTTCTGTTTCTTCTAATCTCTTGGCTGCGATTCGCTTCTGTCTTGAGGCGTCCCGGTTTTGCTGGGATTCAGAATTTAAGGCTTTGCGGGATTTGTCGGAATTAGACCAGGGATTAGACCATCTCGGGCTGTCGGTGTGGGTGATTTTAGAGTTTGTAGAGTTGTCCATGCCGGGTGGTGTTGACCGTTGTGGTGTGGGGCATTAGCTGTGAGGCCCGTGTTGCGTTCATCTGTCATAGGTGCTTATTTGCTGGATTTCTTTGGACTGTAATCTTTGTGACATAGTTGTGCGTTATTGTGTATGTGTCTTGGTATTAGTCTGTATTGATTTGCAGGCGGTGGGGAGGGATGTATGGGCGAAGGATGGGGAACACGACGATGCGTCTGTATTCTTTTGTGTGTGTGTGTGTGTACAAAGAATGGTCACTGAATATCCGTCTCCCGCTCTGCCCCCACCCCCCCTCTCTCCCTCTCTCTCCTTCTCTCTCTGTTTGTCAAAATATCAATCTGCCTCCTCCCCCACCACCACACCTCTCCCGACCTCCACGCTTCTTTGCCTATCTCCTTTACCCATGCCCATGTCACTCATTCTGTCAGTAGTGTCTCTTACACCCCCCCCCCCCCCCCCCCCCCCCGTCCACCCCCCCTCTCCACGCACACTTTTTACTCACCCACCATGTTTTCTCCTCCCCTGTTTCTGCTGGCCGGTGCCCGTCAGTGTGGGGTGACGGCAGGGAGAGGTGTCAGGACGAACAGATCACTAATCCTCCTTAATCCCCACTAATCCATGCACCTCTCAGCTCTTCTTGTCACAGATAGCGAGCACCCGGGGTGGTATGCTGCCCAAGATGTAAGGGGTGGAGGGAAGGGGTGGAGGGGGAGGGGTAGAGATAAAAGAGCGACTGAGACATGGATTCTTTGGTTGTCTTCCACTGCTAATGCCTTTATGTGTGTGTGTGTGTGAGTTTGCATGGAGAAGTATTCGTAGAATACGAGATGTAAATATGTATCCTTTTTCAGGAGATAAATATTGTGTTTATATGTATACTATTGATCACTGTATCCTGAATAAACTTTGCTGATATGTCTGGATGGATTGATTATTTATTTATTTATTAATTTTTGTGTTTGACAGAAGCTGAGCATGAGCAACGGCAGTCAGTGGTGCAACGTGCTGGCAGAGTACATCCGACAGAACGACCGGGTCATCCTCGACTCCTGTGACCGCGCGCTGTCCATGTTTGAACAGGAGCTGCTGCCTTGCGAGTCCTTTGACGAGTTCATCGATGTTGTCGGTACGTTGAGATGGGGAGAGGAGGGGAGTGGAGGAAGGGAGGGGGGGAGAGATAAGATAATTCTTTATTAACGAAAGTGGTGAAAGTGGTGGCATAAGCTCGTAGGTGCTCTTTTACATCCAGCCCATAAGAGAGAGAGAGAGAGAGAGAGAGAGAGAGAGAGAGAGAGAGAGAGAGAGAGAGAGAGAGAGAGAGAGAATAGTATGTATGTATTCACTGTATTGCTGATTTAAAAACAAGCTTCAAGATCAAGCTTTTTGAATTGTGTGAAAGTTATGTGTTTGTTTGTTTGCTTAACGCCCAGCCGACCACAAAGAGCCATATCAGGGCGGTAAGTTATGTGTGACTGGCTGTTGTTATACGTCTGAGTGGATTTTAGAAGGAGGGGAAATGCAGAGAAAACAATCTATGTATCTGCTTGTCTGTCTTCTTGAGTTGTATGAGGAAAAGGTTATCTGCCTGTCTGTCTGTATGTCTACTGTCAGTATGTTTTCTTGAGTTGTATGAGGAAAAGGTTATCTGCCTGTCTGTCTGTATGTCTACTGTCAGTATGTTTTCTTGAGTTGTATGAGGAAAAGGTTATCTGCCTGTCTGTCTGTATGTCTACTGTCAGTATGTTTTCTTGAGTTGTATGAGGAAAAGGTTATCTGCCTGTCTGTCTGTATGTCTACTGTCAGTATGTTTTCTTGAGTTGTATGAGGAAAAGGTTATCTGCCTGTCTGTCTGTATGTCTACTGTCAGTATGTTTTCTTGAGTTGTATGAGGAAAAGGTTATCTGCCTGTCTGTCTGTATGTCTACTGTCAGTATGTTTTCTTGAGTTTTATGAAGAAAAGGTTCCGCAGAGAAAGCAAACAAGATTACTTTCGGAAGAGGATGACGTTTGTTATTTCTCGCTTTTTATTCCGTCTTTTCTTTCTATTCTTGTTTTTTTCTATTCTTGTTTCTTATAATTCTTATTTCTTTTTATTCTTATTTCTGTCTTAATACGGGTTGTTGTTTCCATTGCTTTAGGTCTGATGGAGGATATTCCGAACGCTGAAGAATACTTCGCCCAGTCGTTGAGTTCTCTGACCTAGTGTCCATGGCAACCAGCGCATCACCATGGCAACGCTGTGGAGTAGCCTTGTGATTCAGAAAATTCAAGGCTTTTTTTTTAACCCCTGATGATGAACGTTTTTAAGCTTTTCTTCAGTGTACTGTGGACTACCTGTGTGGTGTTTATGTGTTAGGTATTTATGGTAGATAGTGAGGTGTAGCTACTGGGACAGTATGTGATTAAGGATATTCCTGTTAGCTTCTTCTGATCCATTTGAGGGTTATTGTTTTGCTATTGCATGTTTCTGGTGTTACCAATAAACTTTTGCTTGGTGTATTTTTTCTGTTACTTTAATTCTTTGGTGCAGGTGTTGCCTTGTTGTCACCATTACACTTCACGTGGAAAAAAATTGCTTTGAGGAAAAAGATTGCCGAATGCCATTGAGGACAGAACATTTGTTCAATTATGTGTAATAGGGATCAGACAAACTTGAGCAGTAACCTTACAGTGTTTGCCAGATATTTTACCGAAAGGGATATATGGAGATTTTTTCCCCAATAGTGAAAAGAGCGTGAAAGACTTGCTGTGCTCCAGAAACCTAGAAAAAACAAGTCTAATCCGTAGACAAACAGAGAAACAAACAAACAGAGTGAAACCTATAAGCCGCTTTATAGTTTATTACATAAAGGCGGCTTAATAAAAGTGGAATTACTGTTTCTGTTTAATTTACATGAAAACCGTTACCTTTTTTTGTGATTACGAATGTTCTGACACAGTGTTTTAATATTGCAAGAAAAGACATCGTCTGCCTGCATTTTATCTTTTACACACTTAAGATGTTTTCTTATTTAAGTGTTGCTTTTAGTATTAATGTTTATTGTTAATTGATGGTGACTTATGATGTTAAAGTGACGAGTAAGCAAATAGTTGTAAACATTGCCTCTATGTTGTGGCTTTTGGAAAAAAATGTCATCCTGTTTACAGCATGATGAGTTGAATTAAGATATATCAGAGTTTCGTCTTACAATTTTGAGGTTGTAATCAGTAAGAGGGGGGGGGGGGGGGGGGGGGGCGGGGTTGGGAGGGCGCCATATGTATTGGTGTTAGTTTGGGTGATTCTCAGTTATGCTCTAACTTGTGAATGTAAATCAGGATGGGGAGGGGGTGGCTTAGAAAAGGGTTACCTTAGAATGTTGTAGTCCGTGTTTGTTAAGGCGTTTGCATTGTGTTTTGTGTTACACTTTAAAAATCTGTGATGCTTAATCAGAAATAAAGCTTTCTTTGTTGTGTTACAAGTTTGTTTGTCTAAATACTTCTTTTAGAAATGTCTTTTTAGAAGAAAAAAAAGTCAGTGTGTTCTCGAACGTGTGTGCGTGTGTGAATGCAAGAGAAAGATTATGCATTCAGTATTGCCTCTTTTGCGCCAATCATACAGTCAATATAATCAATCAATACAATCTTCAGACAGACGAGCACAAAAGCATTCCAATGAATATCTCACACACACTTACACACTCTTCCAATCTCCAGAAAAATATATGCAATCCATGAACTCACACAGGTAAATAGAACAAACTAAACTTTCTAAGGAATGTCATTTATTACGTTTTCACAGGTCAGTAAGTCTGTGAAACATCACAACTTTAACAAAACAATACATAAAACCGTTCATCTCACAGTACTACAAAGAAACAATGATGACTGAGAAACGTTTCCCCGTTAATTAAAGGTACCGTCCTTCCTATGGAAACGATTATATATAAGCCACCATAAATCTTTTTCTGTGCATGGAATAAGAGAATCATCCGTTTCTACCCATACACAATTACCAACCTGGCTGCTCTGAAGAGTGGGAATTCATCTTTGAATTTCGCAGATCAACATTAGAGTCGGTTTCAAAATTCAGCAAAACAAAAACAAATCAAAACTTCATTGAATGTAAACAGAACTAAACCAAAAATGACACTTACACATTTGTTTATTTTGTATAAAAAGCAGGCAGGCTGTAGATTGGTGGTATACGTACCAATGCTCTTATCTCTTAAGCCTAGACTTACCAAGGTGGTCTCCGCTGGAGCATAGACCATTTATCCTGGACCGCCAACTAGCTCTCTCTCCGCTCTTTCTCTCTATTACGAGGTAGCGGCCTCTCGCATTTAGGAACCTACGCTTACATGGCCTTTCAGAAATCAGGGGGATGTCATATCCGGTGTCGATTGTAAACATGGACGAAGTTGCCGAGGTAAGTTCTGAAAATGCTAAAATAAACTCAGCTAAAGTGCATATGGAACATGTTTTTCGATGAGTTTTGTTAAGTTTAGTTTGGAGTTTTGGAAAATCCAGCTCATTGTCACCTCCCATTGTCACAAATAACTGGAGCGTGCTTTCTTTTCACTGTCTTCGAATCGCTGGCCTTTCAAACCGGACGCTAAGCGCCCCTGAAAGTCGAGCGTCGTAACCTCGAAGGGTCACGTGACGAGTTGGCGGTCCAGGCTAGGATGTATCTCTAAATGTGCATGCACAAAGCAAGCATATCAAGTCAGTGTGTTCTCGAGCTCGTGTGTGTGTGAATACAAGAGAAAGATTACGCAATGTTTCGAGAAACTTTTCCTTTTAACGTTGCCAGGAATGATTTCTTAATGGAAAAGACACCGACGCAACCGTAAAAGTCTTCTTGGTGCAAGAATAATTTTGGAAAAGGCTCACGAATAAGCTACTCCTTGGAACCAGTGAAAGCAAAACTTGACAAAAACAAACTGCGTGGATAGTACAGTGTGATGTGAGGCCCGTCCCATGAGAGGACACCTGCCGAGAAAGGACACATGTCGTCCCTTACGTCTATTATTTGACCAAAGTGTACCTGTCATGACGGGCCACCTGCAATGTTGGGACGCTTTTGGTTGGTCCTAAGGTGGTTTTTTTGTCGTAGGTATCAGTGAATAATAAAATGGGGTAACATCGCCGACTGTTTCTGTGATCAGCACAACTCCCAAATCCCATCGTCCTACGTACTGAATAACGAACCCACACAACACGCACACACACCCAAAACAACAAAGCCAACCCCCCCCCCCCCCACCCGGTCATACACAGCCAAAATAATATTGTACTTTTAAGTTGTTGTGTATATTCCCCCTCCCCCTTATTTTCCCCCTTTATTATTGGACTTATTTTCCTCATTACCACAACAGGAAAAACAAAAACAAATGAAACACAGAAACTGAACCCAAAGAACATAAACACGATGTAAATCATGTATCTTAAAGCTCCAAACATGATATTGAATAGCAGTGAAAAAAAGAGAGTACTCTATTCACACCTTACAAACAATATTAAATTACATTATTACACAAACAGCTTGTGGGGAAAATTAAAGGAAACAAGAGCAACATCTCGCTGCCTACGAGAGAAGTTGTGACTAGACTGAGGGGGAAATATGCCTAAAATGAGCACTTCACGTAAATATCCTGTTGAACCTCAAGTGATACAAACTTAAAACACGAGTTCGTAACAATGGGATAAACAAACATAAGTGCTTATGATAGTTGTAAACTAAACATTGCTTGAAAAGCTAAATGCCAGTTATCTTCTTTGAACAGAAAAATAATCTTCACGGAATAGCCCGCTTCGTCAATTCATTCCAACTACATGTACTATTTTTGCTGCCCAACATGCAACCGGTGTAACACGAAATTTTTACTCCACGAAATATTTACTCCGGGGTAAATATTTCGTACGAAATTCTTACTCCGAGTACACTTTTCGTACGAGAAAAGAACTCCCCAAGGCACGAAAAAATTACTCCCTCCACGAATTTTTTACTCCCCATTTTTTTTTAACTTCCAGTAAAAATCTCGTACAAATGGGATGCGGGCGAAGGGATAATGCCAATAAGTGATCTCGCGCACACGAATGTTGCGCTACCCTCCTTCCACCCCTTCCACCACCAAGACTAACAGGGGACAAGGGAGTACAAATTTCGTACACCTGGCATGGGAAGTTAAATTGCTCGTGTTGGGGTGAAGTAATTTATTCGTTATTTATTCGTCAGGGGAGTAACATTTTTGTACGAAATGTTTACTCGGAACTCACCTGTCTTGGGGAGTAATTTTCTCGTGCAATGGGGGAGTGCTTTTTTCGTAAAGGGAGTAACTTTTTCGTACGAAATGTTTACTCCGGAGTAAAAATCTCGTGGGAGTAATTTTCTCGTGTTACACCGGCATAACGGGCAGTAAGTAAGTAACATGTACTGTTTTCACACACTTGAATGTCTCCAAAAGGTTTGTGCTATACATTTCCGACGACACTTTCATAAACAAAAATAAATAAATAAACAGCAAAACAACAGTGATATTCAATAAAAGGACACATTTTCCGCTCTGCGATCTTTGGTGAAATTGAAAGAAACAAGCAGTAAAAATGTGTTTAAGAAATTAAAATAAATAAATGGAAAAAAAATAGAACATTGGCGTTCTTATCACAATTAAAAAAAGGAACACAGTGATTTAGACATGACAGACAAAACAATATGGGGAAAATTTTGAAGATCATCAGTTGTGCGTAGAATGTAGAAAGTGTGCAGAAAACAACTATGATTTATTCAAGATGATCAAGACAAACCTGATTTAATTAACGGCTGGGACATTCACGTCTAAAACGTCATTATTCGCAAGAAGAGGAGTGCGCCCTGTGGTAACGTGTAACCTTGTAAGTCATTTTTTCCGCTGAGTAATTGGCGCAAAAATGTACGATAGAGGACAATCGGTTCACATGAACAATGTACCCAATAATGACAACCACACAAACAATAACTTCTGACGAAACAAGCTATTTGCCCTCATAAGGATCCACAAAGACAAAACCACGGAATTTAATAAGGCCTAACAAAAAAATAGGTGTGGTTACGGTAACCCGACCTACCCTATTTTTAGGGGCCGACCCTATAAAAAACGCTCGCGCTGGACCCGAGTACTCTTCAGACATTCACACACACACACACACACACACACACACACACACACACACGCACACACACACACGCACACACACACACACACACTCTCTCTCTCTCTCTCCCTCATTCCTTCTCTCTCTCCCTCTCTCTCTCACACACACACTCACACACACACACACACACACACACACACACACACACACACACACACACACACACACACACACACTACCACATCTCCATTCTAAAACACGTCACGTTCCAAATCAAAAGACGACATTCTATTTTCTTACGTCACTATTCTTGGTTTACGGTACCATTCGGCGGCTTTGCTACGAGTATGGCATAGTCTTGGTTTGCCGAGACCTTGCACCGTTCTATCAGACTGCCTGGCTGGCTGTTGCACCGCGAATTCCTCCCACCGCCAAGTCGTTTTTTTGTGGTTTATTTCGCATTTAGGTCCCAGGTAACATTATGAAGTTTTAATACGATCAATCGGACCTATTATCAAGTTAGTGTATCAACTTTTGAACGAACTGCGCCCAGTAGTTTCCCAGCAATAAGCTGTTAAGTCGAGACACACACACAGACACACAATTAAAGTCTGCTGGACCCTTGTACTAGCGTACTCGGGGATAACTTTTTATTACATTTATCAACAAAAAAAACACACAAAAAACACACAAAAAACGAGTGCAGAAAACGCAATGAAAGCGACAGCGCTCGAGTCGCACACTTATTTCCCTGTCGAGTAGGTTTAATTTGTACACATTAGAAAAAAAAGTTTAAAAAAAAAGTGATTGCCTACCTTCCTACCCTATTTTTTTTGGCTATGTTACCTTAACCACACCTATTTTTTTTTTGGCCTAATGACTACAATACACAAACACAACTTATTAATGAACATCATCAACAACATGTAGACATGTCAAGAAAATAAATAAATTATAGATATTGAGACATCTCCCTCCCTCATCACTCCTGTTTCACGAAATCAGTACAATACAATCAACATTAACACAATTATGACCATGATTATCATACATTTAAATATATGTACACAGAACATCAACTGAAATATATAAGATTTCTCCCTCATCGTAGTGTTCAACCCTATTTCGTCACAAGAAATACAACAGAAAGAGAGAACGAAGGAGTTGTTCGTTATGCTATAAAGCCGCCACAATTTACTTTATATTACGTCATGAAATCCTATCATTAATCAAGTCGCCACATAACATGCCATTCATACATGTGTATGCTCCCAAAAACATGCACACAAAAACACACAAAACTAGGCACTATGATGTTTCTTGAAGTGCGATATCGGGATGCTTATCTTTCCAGCTTCGCTAATGTCGATTTGCTCACTGCAACTCAGTAAAAACTACCAAATCAGAACACAATTAAAGCATTGAAGAAAATGCGAAAACAGTTACTGTAATAGAAAACTCGACGTTAAAGAGCAGACACTCTCCAGTTTAGCCTTCATCTTGTTTACAGCACGGAGTCAGTGTTTCTGTTAGATGAAGCGAGTCGTTCTACTACTCGGCCCCAACGTTCTGTTCAAAGTTTACAGAGTGGTTCAGTGGTTTTGCTTGCAAAAAAAAAAAAAGGTACCATGCCATTGCAGAATTCGGTCTAAACAAGAGGGGGCTGGAGAGAGAGAGTGTGTGTGTGTGTGTGTGTGTGTGTGTGTGTGTGTCCAGTTTTGTTGACAATGACTGGTTCAGAGATGCCGAACGCTGTGCGTACGAAACTCGAGACGGCCCAGTACAAGCTAGTCCAACTGACCCAATTCAGGCCCGCTTCAAGCGTCAGCATCCGACCTTCCTGCTACTCAGAGGAAAGCGTGGGTTAATTGTATTCTCACATTCGGCTGGTTATTAAAACAGGCATGGACAGCTCCACCACCCACCCAACCCTTTAGACTTTAGCTGGTCGTTGTCCTGCGTAGCAATCCACACGTCTACTGGGTGACCTAGTACCTACGCGTGAAAAACACAGCCACAACGAACACTCGCTGAACACGTCACAAGAACAGGTAACGACGCAACCACTTATGAGATGTGGATGTCAAAGCTACCCATGCATACAGTAGAACCTGTCCTTGCCACCACCTCTCGAAGGCGACCACCTGCCGGCACAACGACCACCTGCCGGCACAACGACCACCTGCCGGCACAACGACCACCTGCCGGCACAACGACCACCTGCCGGCACAACGACCACCTGCCGGCACAACGACCACCCAAACTCGGAGGTGTTTGTTTCTTCTCAATATATAATTCACATCCCCCTTGCGACCACCTTTGGTCGGTCGCTTAGGTGGTGGTTCGACTGAATTAGGGAAATGGCAAACATCCTTATTCTGTTCACGCGCGTTTGCTTCACTCGTGGCTGTACGCCGTATGTGTCAACTTTTTGTGAGGAAATCCATGTTAACTGTAGATAAAACGGACAGAACACCGATGTGATCCTTGCGCTTTTCCAGTCTCGTAAGGTGTTCGGGTCAAAGGCATCTGTAGCTGCTGTATTGGTCTTTTCATGCAAAACGTCTATGAAATGTTGAAGTTAGGTTCTGCTTTTAGCGCCCTGTTAGCACCTCGTAGTCCTCAATGAACCATGACACGTGCATTACGTCTCTCAGGGTTTACCTGGGTCCTCGCAATAGAGTTGAGTTTAGTCCTCCGTGAATCGTGTTTGACTGCTCCCATATTTAGAACTGTAGAAGCTTCCCTTTTCAATATGCTGAAAACTATAACACAGGGCATTCGAATGGTGCCGAAGTTGTTCTTTTTTTTTTTTTTTTTATTTTTTTTTTCCTTACACCTGTTCCTTGTCCCGGTGTGCTCTCACGCCGCCTCGTCCCTGCACTCGCTGCTCCATCCACAACTGAATTTCGTTCCGCTGCCAGACTTGTCGATTTTACAGACGCTCCAGGGAGGGATGTCGGGTCGCTGCGGTAGGCTACCCTCGGAAGATGACACTGCACTTCTGCTGAGTCACTTCGACGGTGTTCAGTAGTGGGTCTGTCCCGAGCTAACGGACGCAGCCCACTACCTACTATGCCCCCTACTAACGACATTGACTGCTAAGTCGCGGAGCCAGACTGAGTGAGGGTCCCCTCCAGAGGGCAGACCGCCACCACGTCCCTCCGTCGACCCCCCCAGAACGTCACACGTTGAAGACTTACAGCAGAAGTACTATTCAGGGAAGGATGGAACAGGAACACTGAGACCAAGGTCACCATGAGAGCTCCGGGCATGAAGGGCCACAAGAGCAAGG
The DNA here is from genome assembly GCF_037325665.1 of Littorina saxatilis. Lineage (NCBI taxonomy): Eukaryota > Metazoa > Mollusca > Gastropoda > Littorinimorpha > Littorinidae > Littorina > Littorina saxatilis. The sequence continues at coordinate 25,322,859 of NC_090259.1, forward strand.
ACAATTTATAATTTTGGATGATTAATGAGATGAGGATGATTATAATGATGATGCTATGGATTTCCAATTTGGTTTGAGACTACGTGACAGGGCTGCACTCTACGCTTACTGTCATAATATACCCTGGTGTCAACCAGGCCCGAGAACTGCCGCACCTGCGGTGTTGGTCAGGTAAACAGAACCTGAGCACCCTCAAAGTCGCATTCGTTAAGTGAGGTTGTTCTTTGTGTTCTTGTGTGTCGCACTTGACTGACTCAGTGACTGACTTGCCTTCAACATCTTTCAGATACGTAGAAGGTGATTTGCACAAAAACAGTCACTCTTTTCTTTGGCTTTGTGGCTGTTGTTCAAAGGGTTATCTCCCGGCTACATCCAAGCCTCATACATGGAGTGAAAACCTTGTTTTGTTCTCCCTGTGTCGCCCCAGAACTGCCAGACGGAATGGATCTTGACAAATCAGACTATAGAGTCAAAGCAGCTCAACTGACATCTGACTTACGTGTTCTTCCAGTTGAAAGTTTCCTTCAGATTGTCACATGAGAAACCCAGATCTCCCTGCATTGACGGCGAGTTGTGCGTGAAAAGTCCCACTCTACACAGGCAGTTCTTCTGGAACTTCAAGCTGGCCTGACCCAAGAACTGTCAAAGTTGACTCTGACGCTCTGAGTATGCACGTGTGTGTGTCCATGAGAAGCTGAGATCTCCCTGCTCTGTGGGCGGGTGGTAAGGGAAAAGTCCCACTCTACACACAGATAATTCACAGCAGTTCTTTTGGAACTTCAAGCTGGCCTGACCCGAGAACTGTCAAAGTTGACTCTAACACTGTAAGTGTGCACGTGTATATATGTCCATGAGAAGCCGAGATCTCCCTGGTCTGTGGGCGGGTGCTAAGGGAAAGTCACACTCTACGCAAAGAGAAGTCAAAGTCACACAGGTCTACTGACATCTGACGCACATGTTATACACGATGACGGACACTCCAGTGTGCACGTGCAGAAAGTTCCCAGCAGACTGTCACTCTCAGACAAGCGAAAGCCACACTCCACACAAAGAGAATTCACAGCAGGTCTACTGACATCTGACCCACACGTTGTTCACGTTGACTCTGACACTCCAGTGCGCACGTGCACAAAGTGCCCGGCAGACTGTCACTCGCCGTTGAAGTAGGACGTGTGCATGGAGTACAGCTTGTCGATGGGGTTGACCACCTGCCCCATGGAGGTCAGCGCGTGGTGACCCCCTAAATCTGACCCCATGAGCACGTGATCCAGACTGTCGACGTTGTCCTCCAGACCCATGGGAGTGTCTGGGTACACCGAGTCCGCCAGGCCCTGACTGGTGAACATGGAACCTGCACACAGAAAGTCGACAAATAAATAGAAAAATGAATAAACTCCAAGAATAATAATAAAGGCAAAAAATTATTAATATACATAAATAGATTTTTTTTTTAAATAAATTTTAAAACAAAAATGTACACAAAGGTTTGCTGGTCATTGCTCTGAGTAGCAGTCCAAACGCCTACTAAGTGACCTAGTACCTATACGCGTGATAGACACAGCCAAAACTAATACTCGCAGAACACGTCATAAGAACAGGTAATTTAGCAGTCCAAACGCCTACTAAGTGACCTAGTACCTATACGCGTCAGGGCCGGATCCAGGGGAGGGGGGGGGGGGGGGGGGTTCCTGTCAATCTGTGGGCATAAACATCAACACTCCACTAAAAAGTCCACCTAGATGGAGCCCCATTGTAAAACGGAGGAGATGTCCGTCACTTACTGGGCAAACCACTGTCGTTACTGGAGGGATTGAGCGCACAGTCAGAAGAGTCGCTGTCTTCTTCCTTGACGGCCTTTCGTTTCTGGGCCTTGCTTCCTCCCTTCTTGCCCTCGCCGCTGCTGCCGCCGCTGGTGTTGTTGTTGTTGTTGCTGCTGTTGTTGTTGTTGCTCTCTACGTTCTGCTTGCGCGCCAGCTTCTTGACCTGAAACATCGGAGGTAGATGTGAAAAAGACTTTTACAATTAATGTATTTTTTTTTAATATGGTTGACTGGCTCAATATTTGTGGTTTTTTTCTCCCTTAACTGTCGATTTCGTTGTTTCTTTAAACATAAGTTTATTTTGACAAAGGTTACAATCATGACATGTATACAAAGTTCACAGAAACAGCAACAAGCTAGAAGCTTATAGTGGTGTTCCTGCATGACAGTACAACATAAGGCGGTAACGGCTGAACAATTTGTCTCAAGAACCCAAATCTATTAATAACGTAATAAACGTTGCCTAATGATTATAAAGAAAGACAGTAAAAGGAAGGAAGGAGGGAAAGAAGATGAATAAAAGAAAAGGGATGGGTAGGAGATGTGCAGAAGTTAAAGTTGTTGTCCGGCTTGTAGAGCATTTATTCTGGTTTGCCCAAAGCGGCCTGAACGTTCAATGAACGAGTGTACGGTGGAAAAAATGTTCCTGTTCAAATCTAAAGAATACTGTCTGTCTCCGTTTAAAAGTTGTTCACTTTGGTTTATTCTTGATTTTTTTAATTAAACATGTCGACATTTGGCAGATATTCATTTGCATGTGGCCGACATAATTATATATTTGAGGTGTTTATTTCCGAATGATTGATCCGTTTAGAGAAATTGATTTTTTTTTTTTAATAAACACATCCCGTTTCTTTTTCTTGGGAAAGACAGAGGGAAAATAAACGAACGTGTCAAAACAGGACAATCATTATAGAGTAGCGTGTGTGTCTTATACGTGCTTGTTGACAACGTGTAAAAACACACCGCTCGCTAGTGATTGGCGCACAATGGCACATGGGTTTGGTTGTCCTCTTTTTTTTTTTTAAGGAAAAGCAAACCTTTGCAGCCAATTACAACTTGACAAGAGTAATTTCGATCATCGTCTATTCGCATGTATCACTGTCTCCGATCGCGATTTCTTCTAACCAGTTTAGCGCTGCCTTATATGACACAACTCACCTTTGCTCGTTGGTTCTGGAACCACACCTGAACGACACGTACGCTGAGTCCTGTCTCCGCCGCCAGAGATTCTCGCACCTGCACAAAACACGGAGAGATGCTCGTTGACACGTGGGTCCCAAAAGCAGCTAGGATTCGACAAACTGCAAACATGTGTATAGCCTACATTCTGCAGTTTTCAAACAATCCTCAGTTCTGTGACCTGTTTTCAACTTGAGGCGCTTTCTTTTTGACATTTATTTTCGTATATCAATGTTAAAGAAAGCTGTCTGGTGCCTCAAGTTGAAAATAGGTTCTTTTACATTTATTTTCTTATATGACGGGCGCAGTGGCCCAGTGGATAAGAAATCGGCCTCCTAATCGGAAGGTCGTGAGTTTTAATCCCGGCCGCGAGAGATGGGTGGAGATTTTTCCGATCTCCCAGGTCAACTTATGTGCAGGTCAGACCTGCGGGTGCCTTATCCCCCTTCGTCTGTACACGCAAGCACAAGACCAAATGCGCACGGAAATGATCCTGTAATCCATGTCAGAGTTCGGTGGGTTACAGAAACACGAAAATACCTAACATGCTTCCCCCGAAAGCGGAGTATGGCTACCTGAATGGTGAGGTAAAAACGGTAATACACATAAAAACCCACTCGTGCAAACACACGAGTGAACGTGGGAGATTTAGCCCATGAACGAAGAAGAAAAGATTTTTTTAATATTATTTTATCAGAAAGAACTTACATGACTGTAACATTTCATACAAATCTGTCAAGTAGTTTTCTGGGAATCACACACACACACACACACACATACGTATATACACACACGCACACGCACGCGCACGCTTACATACATACACCATAACCAACTTCTTCACTCCTGATTTCCAATCAATCTGAAATCTGTTAATAAACTTAAAACTAAATGTAAAAAGACGAGAACAATATATGAGAACAATCGTTCAAATTTGCCCTTGAACTGACCTTCCGGCATGGTTTGGGGTTGACCTCGAATGAGGCCTTGAACTTGCGTCGTTGCGACGTCGTCAGAATTGTTCGTGGTCGCTTAGGTCCTTTACTACTTCCGGCGTCCCCGCAGTCGTCATCGTAACCAAGGTCGCTTCCATCGCCTTTAGAGAAAACGATACAACAAATTAATGATTAAATATTGTGTTTGCCTTAGAACAACAACAAAAATCCACGGACAAAACAAAACAGAAATAGAAATAACGCTTCCGAGTAAAGCAGTACGTGTTCACAGCTATGTAGGCTCGGCGGCAGACCGTATACACATATCTTCTTCTATCTGAGTTTATTTTCTTCACATGGTTACTTATAAAATCTAGTTTGATAACGCGCTTAAAAACCATGGTAAGATTTGTACCATATTAGTAATTTCATATACATACATTTTGTATTTATTCATTTGTCTTTTATTTTGCCTCAGAGAGAGAGAGAGAGAGAGAGAGAGAGAGAGAGAGAGAGAGAGAGAGAGAGAGAGAGAGAGAGAGAGAGAGAGAAGGAGAGACAGAGACGAAGAGACAGAGACGAAGAGACCGACAGACAGACCGACAGACAGACAGAGCAGTGAGCCTGCGTATTCTCTCTACAATAAATGTGAAGGACTCACTCTTTGGACTAAGAGGCATGAGGGTGAACTCCTTCTCGAAGTCGATGCGACAGAAGAGCTGTCCATCCTTGACCACGAACTCGTCGCCCTTCTGCAGGTGGTGTCCACACGCGATGCACGTGAAGCACGAGAGGTGGTACACACAGCCCGCTGCCCGCATCACTAGCTCGTGGGCCGGGATGGACTGCAGGCACCCGTTACACTTGGTCCCGTATAGTCTGCAACACACACACAACACACGGTCAATTATTCATTTGCTTGGTTGGTTGTTTGACTTGCTTGTTTGTAAAGATTTGAAGATGGTTTTAGTGATGCG
>NC_090259.1:25332772-25337772 GCF_037325665.1 Littorina saxatilis
CACACCCACACACACAGTAAGCTTAGATGACACTGTGCAAGAAAGAGAGACACTAGATCTAGATCTGTCTGTGTCTGCATGTAGCCTACTTACAGGGACACGACTGCCAAATAGTCTCGGCCCGCTCAAAATAACAATGACCGAGACCACACACACCACGCGAGAGAGAAAGACTACAGGGAGGCATGCCGTCATGATGCATTAATTGACGTCAAACACTTTTGACCGTGACGTAATCTTATGCGAGCTTTATCCATAGTCTTGGATAACCACTCACACATAGACTCGGAAATGTTAAAGTTTCTACCACAGACATACAGTGATACACACACACGCACACACACACGCACGCACAAACGCACAGACAGACAAAGTTACGATCGCATAGGCTACACTTCGTGAACCAATGACATAACACGACTAGACACATATAACATCTGTTTAGCCTGTAGTACATACAAAAAATCCTGTTGTTGCAAGATACATTTCTTTAACAGACATGAACAAGAACATTAACAACAAGCATCAAAAGGACTCCAACCCATGTCCTTGGTCACACAACTCAGTCACAACAGACAGAGAAACAGGTAAACATACAAAAGGATACCATAATAAATAAATAAAAGATTAGATGAACAGATAAACAAATAAATAAAAGAACATATAGACAATAAATACCTAAATGAATAAATAAATAAATAAATACACAAATAAATACACAAATAAATCAATATATCATATATACAAAATAAAAATATATGGGACCCGCATAAAAAAGAACACAACAACAACAGCGGGAGCTCTGGCTGGAACCTGTGGCCACCACCAACCAACTCTTGGTTTTAAAATTTTTAATAAACATGGGACCTTCGATGGATGGCAAGTTTTGCTGTATCCGTCGGTCCCCGCCTGTAATGCATTGCCAGAGTGAAATCGTATGAAAGACGTCCATCTACAGGCATGAGACCAAGGGTAGGGCGGATGGTGGCGAGAGAGGTGAAGGGACGGGGAATGTTTACAGTGCCGTGTGCCGGGCTGTGAGCAGTGCCCAACAATGTTTAGCTCAGGCACCGTCGCGGCAGACGCCCCTTAGTTCTATGCAGGAAAATGCAGCGCGCTATTCTGGCCATCTGGCCAACTGTCGTCCTCATCTCTAAGGCAGACTGATACCAAGAGGTGTAAGTTACACCCGCCTTCAGGCTCAGGCATTTTCAAACGCTCGACTCAAGACTGTCTAGGCACGGATGAAATGCGAACGAGTCATCGGCGGGGTTGAATCATATACGTACTTTACCTTGGTTCATATTTATTTTTCTTAATTTTATGGGAGTTACCACGAGCTAGTTCTGTAACAACGAAGGCTGCATTTTTATTCGTGGGACCTACACTGGCGAGCAAGTTCTATAACTTTAATCTGTGCTAATCATTTCCCATCTGCAAATCCCGTCAGTTGTAACTGCCAACATTGGAGCTGTATGCAACCAGTGACCCAGACTGCACTGGAGCCGCTACATATATCCCAACGCATAAAACGGCCATAAAACCGAGCTGTAAGCACCGAGAAAACACAATGCACTTTTGCTTGTGAGTAGATAACAATGCTTTGGATCTGACGATGATCAAAGGCCGGTGTAACACGAGAAAATTACTCCCACGAGATTTTTACTCCGGAGTAAACATTTCGTACGAAAAAGTTACTCCCTTTACGAAAAAAGCACTCCCCCATTGCACGAGAAAATTACTCCCCAAGACAGGTGAGTTCCGAGTAAACATTTCGTACAAAAATGTTACTCCCCTGACCAATAAATAACGAATAAATTACTTCACCCCAACACGAGCAATTTAACTTCCCATGCCAGGTGTACGAAATTTGTATTCCCTTGTCCCCTGTTAGTCTTGGTGGTGGAAGGGGTGGAAGGAAGGTAGCGCGACATTCGTGTGCGCGAGATCACTTATTGGCATTATCCCCTCGCCCGCATCCCATTTTTGCGTACGAGATTTTTACTGGAAGTAAAAGAAATAGAGAGTAAAAATTTCGTGGAGGGAGTAATTTTTTCGTGCCTTGGGGAGTTCTTTTCTCGTACGAAAAGTGTACTCGGAGTAAGAATTTCGTACGAAATATTTACTCCGGAGTACATTTTTCGTGGAGTAAAAATTTCGTGTTACACCGGTACACGGCTCATAACAAGCAGTGAATGGCTGGCCGAGACAATGAAACGTTCTCTATACGGTCAAGTTCACACCCCGGCCGGGCTGGGCTTTTTATTGCTAATGCTAGTCGAAGCCTGTGACATTTGTGTTACCTTTTGTAGGTCTTCATCGGCATTGTGTCCACCTAGCCACAGGTGTTGGGGAGGAAGTCTGTTGTTCTTGTTGTTTTGTGTGTGTGTGTGTGTGTGTGTGTGTGTGTGTGTGTGTGTGTGTGTGTGTGTGTGTGCGTGCACGAGAGAGAGACAGAGACAGAAGACAGAGATAGTAACAGAGAGAGAGAGAGAGAGAGAATGACAGAGAGAAAGAGAGTAACAGAGAGAGAGAGAGACAGTATCAAAAAGAGAAAGAGAGAGGGTGAGAGAGAGAGAGAGGGGGGAGAGAAAGAGAGAGAGAGAGAGGGAGAGAGAGAGGGGAAATGGGGGAGAGAAAGAGAGAGAGAGAAAGAGAAGGGGGAGAGAGAGAGAGAGAGAGAGAGAGAGAGAGAGAGAGAGAGAGAGAGAGAGAGAGAGAGAGAGAGAGAAACACCTGGCCGTCATACATGGAACTCGCAGAAACAGGGGAATGCACGCGTACCCCAACTCTCCCACTCCATTAATCACTGATCACAGCCACCCAGGGTAGAAAGGCAGTACACCCGGGAACTCACTGCCTGCCAGTACCATTTGGTTTAAACAAAACTTAATTCAATTTTAATCATGACAAGAACAATGCATGGATGATTACATACTCAAGCATATAATGCTTATTTTAAGTACCATTTCGCTCATCAGCCTTTCTCTTACGAAAAAAAAAAACCCCAACAAATCCGACAGAGCTCAGTACTGACGCGACAGGCTGTCTTCATACGACAAAACCTAGGAACGAATTTTTTTTTATTGTTATATTGTTTTTCACTTTGATAAGGCTCCAATTGTACTATCTTCCATTATAAGAACCTCTCTCTCTCTCTCTCTCTCTCTCTCTCTCTCTCTCTCTCTCTCTCTCTCTCTGTCTCTCTCTCTCTCTCTCTCTCTCTTTCTCGCCCCTTTCTGCAAGAGGTACAGTTTTCTAAATGCAAAAAAAAACCCATTCACATTCTCTCTCGGTCGGTTTGTGTATATATATGTCTGTGTCTGTCTCTCTCTCGTTCTGTCATGTCGTTATTTGTTGTCTGAACAGATAGGACAACTGGTTACACGCTCTCAAAGTTACACCTCGTTGTCAAATAAATGTCACTTACTTACATTCGTTTACTGATTCAGTCAATCTCCCTCCCCACCCTCCTCCCTCTCTCTCACTTTGCTAAACCTTACCATAAACTATTTCTTGCACTTAAGTATACCTTGTATCTTTACTAGACATATTCTCCAACACCCCCCCCCCCCCTCCCCTATGCACCTCCTACTCACATCAGCATTGTGAGGGTCCGCAAAACTACAGGTGTGGTAGCATCAGACAGGTGCATCCCTGCACATCTGACAGGTATTCAAAGACCAATTTGACGCGGGGTGACAAGCCAATCCACCCGGGACCCTTCATCCCCCGTAGCTGGAACGGGGAGATAACGATGATAACGAAAGCAGATCATAATAAAGTAATCGGGTACATGCACTCATCTCCCCTACCCAACCCCCTCCTCCACACACACACACACACACTCAATACGCACTAAACTAGGATCATGACGAGAAAGGCAACGAAAAACAAGTCGCGTAAGGCGAAAATACAATATTTAGTCAAGTAGCTGCCATTTTTCAGCAAGACCGTATACTCGTAGCATCGTCAGTCCACCGCTCATGTAGGCCAAAGGCAGTGAAATTGACAAGAAGAGCGGGGTACAGCAGTCCCTCTCATGAACGGACACCCTTGGGCCATAGCAAAACTGTCCGTACATTGCAGGTGTCCGGTCACGGGAGGGGTGACCACACCACCCCCTCCCCCATACACTCACACAGCGGAGACACACAAACAACAGGATTGAGTATATGCTAATCACTTCTTGAAGCTACTAAACAATAAACTCCTAATACTTCTTTAAACGTTCTGTAAAAATGATTTGTATGAAAAGTGTTGAAAAGAAGAGATAAAATAAATCCTCAAGGCAGTGAACATACTCACCATGCACTGACATACGAAAGCAGCCACACAAACACAGCACAGAGGAGCGTGTGCAGATGCTTTGCAAGAATAAGCTTCAAACCCAGTTTGAATAAATAGCAGCAGATAGAGCTGCATGTCATAATCATGTAATTTATTTTCATCTTGTCTGGCTTTATTGACTGCATGCCGATCATGTGGCATGCCAGTGACTTTTCACTCTTCAGTCGGAAATACACTGTACATAACACAGCTCCCACTCTCCCTCACTAATGCCTACCCCAAGCCGTGACAACTGATGCTTGGAAATTGTGTGGAAGAGTACACCTATCTATTTCTCTCCAATGCTCTTCCTGTTGACATTCAGTGACACCGGACACCCCACAGAGTTTAGCCAGCTACCCCTCCACCCCCCCCCCCCCCCCCCCCGCCGCCTCCCTCTCTCTCTCTCTCACTCCCTCCAGCCATGTGCTGTTGGGCTGTGGCCAGAGAGGTCAGCTCCAACTGTTCACTCAGAGCAAAACAAGTTGACTGTGTCGTAACTTTTGACACAGCAAGACAACTGAAGGGTTCACAGATTAGGCAACCGACTCACTGGTCAAGGCTGAGGGGAAACAAGAGTATCTTGTCAATGAAAGAGGTTACACACAGACACACGTGTACGATGCTGAGAACTGTGGCCGGTTTTTCACTCTCTTTCGCTCAGGACCTTC
>NC_090259.1:25342772-25346027 GCF_037325665.1 Littorina saxatilis
CACCCCCAGCCTATTTCAGACTCCCTCCTTTTCAAGACCTTGTTTTCTCAGACTTTGTGTTGATAACCTGTGTGAAAGTAGCCACATTTAATGACTCTCTACCGACACGGTGGCCTAGTGGTAAGGCGTCAGCCCCGTGATCGGGAGGTCGTGGGTTCGAACCCCGGCCGGGTCATACCTAAGACTTTAAAATTGGCAATCTAGTGGCTGCTCCGCCTGGCGTCTGGCATTATGGGGTTAGTGCTAGGACTGGTTGGTCCGGTGTCAGAATAATGTGACTGGGTGAGACATGAAGCCTGTGCTGCGACTTCTGTCTTGTGTGTGGCGCACGTTATATGTCAAAGCAGCACCGCCCTGATATGGCCCTTCGTGGTCGGCTGGGCGTTAAGCAAACAAAAACCCCAAAAAATGACTCTCTCTGTTTTAAGACCCGGTTTTCTCAGATTTGGGTAGGTCTTGAAAGGTTCCACTGTACCTGCGATGAAAGGACACGCTTGGGACCAGCCAAACAGTCGGTCTTTTACTATCTGAAGACGATATCAACAATGTTCAACAGTGTTCATTTGCTTTAATTCTTGCTCTCTTTGTTAAAATATTCTTTTATATATTTATACAAATCGTTTATGAAATGCAAACGACTTAAAATGAAATAGGGGAAGGGCTCCTAATATGGACCACTTTTTGTTTCATGCTAATAACTAGCTTGTTGAAGAAGTTTCATTTTGTGTTTGGTAGTCCTCCTCTCTTAAGTGAACCGTTAGGCCTAATTAGAGTGAAATAGCTTTGATAGACATTCAGGAAAAATTATATACAGAAAAAAATCACAAATGGTCCATACTAGGCGCCCAGGTTCCTAATATGGACCAGTGAAGCGGCCTTCACGAATCACTGTCAAAAGCCCCCTATACTTCAAAATAACATGATACAACTTATTGTGCGTGTCAGACTAATTCAAATATGCTTTAGATTTATCTGTTTCGGGTTGATGAGAGCATTATTTGAAGCACACCAGGAAACTAAAGAAGCATATCAAAAACAGAGTGAAAATAAGTGAAATCATCAACTTCCACAAAAAGAAGACAATTTCATATATTTTTTTGAAAGCTCGAGGGCTAGTTATAGGTTATTTTCAGCAAGCTTCTTAATGAATTAATGAAAATAGCCTTTAGCTTTTATTTTCTTCGATTTGTTAAAGGTGGTCCATATTAGGGGACTCACACATACTTTGAGATTTTGCTATTATTTTTTGTTTGCAGTAGAAACTCGGGGTCAAAACTGCTAAAATGTAACAAATACGGTCTTAGCTGTCATATATAGCAATTTTTGTGTGATAAAAGCTTTGGCTGTGGACAGAAACGAGTCCGTTTTAGGCGTCAAATTTAGAGTGAACGCTGCCAAAAGTAAAACAAGTCGCGTAAGTCAAGCTGTGGAACTCACAGAATGAAACTGAACGCACTGCATTTTTTCACAATGACCGTAGTCCGCCGCTCGTGCAAAAGGCAGTACAATTAACGAGCCTGTTTAGCACGCTTTTCTGTACCTCTCTTCGTTTTAACTTTCTGAGCGTGTTTTTAATCCAAACAAATCATATCTATATGTTTTTGGAATCAGGCACCGACAAGGAATAAGATGAAATTGTTTTTAAATCGATTTCGGAAATTTTATTTTAATCATAATTTTTATATTTTTAATTTTCAGAGCTTGTTTTTAATCCGAATATAACATATTTATATGTTTTTGGAATCAGAAAATGATGAAGAATAAAATGAACGTATATTTTGGATCGTTTTATAAAAAATTAATTTTAATTACAATTTTCAGATTTTTAATTACCAAAGTCATTAATTAATTTTTAAGTCTCCAAGCTGAAATGCAATACCGAAGTCCGGCTTTTGTCGAAGATTGCTTGGCCAAAATTTCAATCAATTTAATTGAAAAATGAGGGTGTGACAGTGCCACCTCAACTTTTACAAAAAGCCGGATATGACGTCATCAAAGACATTTATCGAAAAAATGAAAAACAGGTCTGGGGATATCATACCCAGGAACTCTCATGTAAAATTTCATAAAGATCGGTCCAGTAGTTTACTCTGAATCGCTCTACACACACACACGCACAGACACACACACACACACACACACGCACAGACACACACACACACACACACACACACACACACACACACACACACACACACACACACACACACACACACACACACACACACACCACGACCCTCGTCTCGATTCCCCCTCTATGTTAAAACTTGACTTTACTTTTCTTTATTTGGTGTTTAACGTCGTTTTCAACCACGAAAACTTGACTAAATGTAAACAAGTCGCGTAAGGCGAAAATACAACATTTAGTCAAGCTGTCGAACTCACAGAATGAAACTGAACGCAATGCAATTTTTCAGCAAGACCGTATACTCGTAGCATCGTAAGTCCACCGCTCGTGGCAAAGGCAGTGAAATTGACAAGAAGAGCGGGGTATAGTAGTTGCGCTGAGAAGAATAGCACGCTTCTTTGTTTTAACTTTCTGAGCGTGTTTTTAATCCAAACATGTCATATCTATATGTTTTTGGAATCAGGAACCGACAAGGAATAAGATGAAAGTGTTATTTGCTAGTTTACCGATTCATTCCCCTATCCCTCGTGCCAAATATGAACAAATGTATTATCCATTTGTTTAACTGCATGTGTTCGTTTGGTATTGGGAGGGAATATTGATGGTAATTCCTCCACGTTTAATCTCTCTCTCTCTGTCTCTGTCTCTTTATCTCTCTCTCTCTCTCTCTCTCTCTCTCTCTCTCTCTCTCTCTCTTTCTTCTTTCTTTTAATCATAAGTTTATTTTAACAAAGGTTACAATCATGACATGTATACAAAGTTCACAGAAACAGCAACAAGCTAGAAGCTTAGAGTGGTGTTCCTTCATGACAGTACAACATAAGGCGGTAACGGCTGAACAATTTGTCTCAATAAACCAAATCTATTTCATCGTACTTGTGTGCTTGCGTGTGTTCATGCGTGTATGGAACTCGCTGCTTTTCTCCATTGCACTGTATGCGTCTGTGTGCATGCACGCGCGGTTCGACTTACAAGAAAGATTTTCAGAGGCTGCAATTTACTACTCTGCAAGACTGCTGTTTTATGACCCGCTGCTTAAAAAAAAAAACACGATTAAAACTGTCAGTTGGAAAACACAGAGAGGCACAGACACAGACCCAAACGGAGACAGACACATACAGATAAAC